>NC_048299.1:159713073-159787117 GCF_013100865.1 Trachemys scripta elegans
TTTTTCCTTCCTAAGTGGAGCACTTTGCATTTGTCTTTGTTAAACTTCATCCTGTTTACCTCAGCCCATTTCTCCAATTTGTCCAGATCATTTTGAATTATGACCCTGTCCTCCAAAGTAGTTGCAATCCCTCCCAGTTTGGTATCATCCGCAAACTTAATAAGCGTACTTTCTATGCCAGTATCTAAGTCGTTGATGAAGATATTGAACAGAGCCGGTCCCAAAACAGACCCCTGCGGAACCCCACTCTTTACGCCTTTCCAGCAGGATTGGGAACCATTAATAACAACTCTCTGAGTACGGTTATCCAGCCAGTTATGCACCCACCTTATAGTAGCCCCATCTAATTTGTATTTGCCTAGTTTATCGATAAGAATATCATGCGAGACCGTATCAAATGCCTTACTAAAGTCTAGGTATACCACATCCACCGCTTCACCCTTATCCACAAGGCTCGTTATCCTATCAAAGAAAGCTATCAGATTGGTTTGACATGATTTGTTCTTCACAAATCCCTGCTGGCTGTTCCCTATCACCTTACCACCTTCCAAGTGTTTGCAGATGATTTCCTTAATTACTTGCTCCATTATCTTCCCTGGCACAGAAGTTAAACTAACTGGTCTGTAGTTACCTGGGTTGTTTTTATTTCCCTTTTTATAGATGGGCACTATATTTGCCCTTTTCCAGTCTTCTGGAATCACTCCCGTCTCCCATGACTTTCCAAAGATAATAGCTAGAGGCTCAGATACCTCCTCTATTAGCTCCTTGATAACTGAGATTCCTTTGACACACTGTAAACTTCAACCTATGCACTGTAGATGTAATATGTAAGGCAAGGTAAAATGTAAAGAGTTGCTCCAGAGAATGCATGAGAACTTAGGTCAGTATTAATAAAAGGGCTGCTGTATGGCTGTCAAGGTCGGTTTTATCCCTGCTTCTAGACAGGAGTAAGAAATGTGTAGCTAATTGCTTCATTTGAATGATGATCATGTTTAGGCTCATGCTTCTTTCACTGCTCACAAACTTCTTATCCTACACTCTTTTGAGTAATAAAACAGATACAAGGAACTTCACACTTGCCACCACTCACTGCAGAGGACTATGTCTAATTCTTAGCCTTGCTTATATTTACTGTAGCTACTGCTTGCTCTCTCACTATAGAGCACAACAAACTTACATACTTGTATGTACTACTCAAGAGCTTGCAGAAAATATATTGTCAAAGTTGAGATCTTTCCAACAGATTTTCTTCACACTTGGCTTATTTTACAGATCTCAATGAGATTGGCAGGTTGTCCCAAACCTTGGTTGCTTCCAATAATTAGAATGGTTGAAAATTCTACTAGGAGTTTCTTCTGAATATGCCTAAAGTTTTTCTCTTGCAAACAGTATACATGTCAATATATTTAATCAGTTTTCTTAAAACCGGTCTTATTCCTATATGATGTAGAAAACAAAATAAGTTAAAACAAAGTCACTACAGTTATACAAGCTATTTCTGCATAACAATTCTGGCTGGAATACAGTTGGTAAGAAGGTTGCTTGAGGTGTGGGTTTTAAACGTACACACAATGCAAAAATGGCTGAACCAGTTTTGTTCAAACTTAAAAATCATCTTTAGACTGGTTGTAAGCCTGACTCCCAAAGACATTTTGTTAAAATAAGGTTATATGTGTAACTGGAAAGGGATAGGAGTTAAAAAGGAAGTTTGAATTTAGACTTAGCTCTACCATACACTTGCATGCCTGCAAGTATATAAGAGAAAGTTGTTCATTTCCTTATGTTATTATGCAGTCAGTGTCCAGTGACAAATGACGCTGTCCTCTCTGTTGAAAGTGGAGAGCATAGACCACATTCCTGGGTGCAGCTGATCTGCAGAGACCAGAGGTACGTGTGTGTGTGCGCGTGTGCAAAGGTGGCTTAAAGCTCCTCAGATCTGTTCTGTATGGGGTCAGTCCTCCTATGCTGTATTAGGGCAGGTAGGGTGGAGAGAGTCAAGTATAGGCCTCTGAGAGATCGACAAAACCAGAAGCTTACCCTTGTACTGGAGTTATCCCCCAATAAGATGATTGAAGCAGTTTTAGGGCCAGACTTCATTGGCAGGGAAGCCTGACAGACTGGAAAATCTGGTCCTAGATCATAAATTGGGGCCCATATTAGGATATTCAGTAGCAGCTGAAATGGATATTCCCTTAATCTCCACTAAGAAAAGGGAGTGACAGCATGGGGAACTAGCTACCTCCTGCACATGTTACTGGATGTGCTTTAACAATGTACATGAACTTGATAAAATTACTGTACCAGAGACTCATAACTTTTCCAGTGGTACCATAATTAATTAAAAAGAACAGATGAAGAAAGAGAGATGGAACACTTAATGGTACCATTTTGTATGTTCAACCTGCAGTCTTCATTATGTATCAGCTGAAAGCAATCCTGAATATCTGCAGCATATTCTTTTCAGCTAATTATGCTGGCAGTGACAAACTACAGTATAACACTAGTGATTACTTCATGGGAATTCTAGTTTATTATATTTTTAAACTGAAGTTTTTCAGCAATGATTTCACATTGTGTGTGTGTGTAATATGAATGAAAAATTTAATACATTGGCAGGTAGATATTGATACACATGCAGTTATAAACATATAGATGTGTGCCTCTGTTAGCAATGGGAAATATGTAATTAGGTAAGGAGGATCAATAATAGTTTTGAGCAAGAAGTATAAATGTAAAACCATGCTGTAATCTTCCCATAGTCTAACCTCTTAGTGGGTTTAGCTAGAGTAATGAAAATTCCTTGACCATAGAAACCATTGTATTACAGTTGCTATAATTTAACATGTTGTTATATAGAGCCTGTCACTGGCTTAAAAGGTTATTTACTTAAACTCAGTAAACACTGCGCAGATGCTGCTGCCTTCAGACTATTGCAAGTGGAAACACACACACACAAACACACACACACACACAAGATCCTTTTTGACTTGTATGCCTCAGACAGGAATGCACATATCTTGTCTGAAGTATCTAAGGTAATGAGGTTAGCAGGGACAGAGGAAACAAGCTGATAGCATTACATAGCATCTTTAGGAGGCTGATTCACAATGAAATCAATTCATGTCAATCAAGTAAAAATTCAGTTACCTATCTTCCAAAGTAGAGAGTGACAAAAAAAAAATAAAAAAAAATCCTGCACTTTTTAAATTCGAATTTTTCAAACAAGCTTTTGGAAGAGCATGATTATTTTCAACTTGTCACACACTCATGAAAGCCAAGGTTCCACTTGGATCTTTCTGTTGTGTAATCGTGCCCAGAGCAGAGGAACACAGCCTGCAGTAAAGTATGAATATGAGAACTGAGTAGAAAGACAGCAATATTTGGTGGCAATAGTGAGGAAAGTCAGAAACTGATATTGACTTGTGGGAGTGCAGGGATGGGGAAGAGGAGAAGAGACAGAAGAAAGCCTAGAGCAGTGGTCTCCAACCTTTTTAAGCACAAGATCACTTTTTGAATTTAAATGCAACCCAGGATCTCGAAGAAAATGTAGAAATAACAGTAATCACACAAACCAAACACCCTTACCCCGCCCCTTCCACAAGGCCATGCCCCTGCCCTGCCCCTTCTCTGAGGCTCTGCCCCACTCACTTCATCCCTCCTTTGTTCCTCCTCACTCGCTCTGCCTCACACTCACTTTTACTGGGCTCGGACGAGGTGGGGGGGAAGGCAGGCTCTGGGCTGGGCCCGAGGGGTATGGTGTGTGGAAGGGCTCTGGGCTGAGCCTGGGGCAGGGGGTGGGGTACAGGAGGGAGTCTGGCGTGCTAGCTCCAGGATAGGGCTCAGGACTCAGGCAGTGGGTGGGGGTGAAGGATGAGGGCTCTGGGAGGAGATTGGGGGTGCAGGAGGGGATGGGGCTGCAGGAGGGGGCTTGGGGTAGGGTTGCAGGAGGGGGTGTGGGGTATGGGCTCTGGGAGAGAGTTTGAGTGTGGGGGGACTCAGGGCTGGAGCAGGGGTTGGGGTGAGGGAGGGATTGGGGGTGCAGGCTCCAGCCAGGCGCCGCTTACCTCCCATGGCTCCCGGGCAGGATCCCTGCTTGCCCTGGGCGCACACTGCTCCCAGAAGCATCCAGCAGCGGCTCCTAGGGGGAGTAGGGGCAGGTAGCTCTGTGTGCTGCCCCCTGTCCACAGGCTCCATCCCCACATCTCCTATTGGTTCCCCATTCCTGACCAATGGGAGCTGCAGGGGTAGTGCCTGCAGGGAGACCCCCTGCCCCTCCATCCCTGGAGCTGCTGATGAACATGCTGGACACTTCCAGGAGCGGTGCAGGGCGAGGAAAGGCAGGGAGCCTGCCTCATCCCCGCTGCACTGCCAGACTGTTAGTGGCCAGTCTCCCAGTTTGGCTGCAGGAGGGTAGCAACCCTAGACTGAGATCGACTGTCAGAGGCTCCACGATCGACCAGTCAATCACAATCGGTTGGTGATCGTTGGCCTAGAAGGAGAAAAAATCCGTTCCTGACCACACAGGATAGATGAAAAGTAGACACTTCAGTTCAGCTTGTAGAAAATCCTTTGCCTTTATATATCAACAGTTGGATTACTGACATCTGAGTGCCCTTATCTTGTAGTTCTGTGCACAGGGACTGATTTAAATGTTCAGTGTCCTTTTAACTATGTGAATGGAAATATTGTGTAGATAATGAATATTGTGGTCATGACTGCATAGTTAAATTAGAGTTCTGAAATGGATTTAAAATTGGGCATAAATTCAACCTGGGCAACTTTATTTGGCCTCCTTGTATGTATGCATTGTGATAGTCTTTAATTACATGATCACATACTATTTTTTTTTCTTGTTCAGTGCACAGGAAGGATGGTGCTCACTTGGGGGGGGAGGGATAGCTCAGTGGTTTGAGCATTGGCCTGCTAAACCCAGGGTTGTGAGTTCAATCCTTGAGGGGGCCACCTGGGGATCTGGGGCAAAATCAGTACTTGGTCCTGCTAGCGAAGGCAGGGGGCTGGACTTGATGACCTTTCAAGGTCCCTTCCAGTTCTAGGAGATAGGATATCTCCATTTTTTTTTTTTTTAATGAGCAGCTATTGAATATTTTTGTTTTCTTCTCTTTCTTCAATGTGTGGCCCCAGGCCTTATTGACTGTACACTATTCTAACCCTCCACTGAAGACAGAATTATTAATTTTCTCATATTCTTTTCTATGCCACTCATAACCATGGTAGCTGAGTGTTTCATAAATGTTAGTAAATTTATTTTCACAAAATCCCTGTTTTACAGATGGGGAACTTGAGTCTCAGTGATTAAGGTCAAAAGTGATTTTGGGGGGCCTTATTTGAGATGACTAGAACTTGATTTTTCTGAATACCTTATGTTCAAAGCACAGCTCCCATTGACTTCTGATCTGTGGAAGTGCTGACCACTGTCAGCTACAACTGAAGACCCTAAGGTCTCAAGTCAGACTCCCAGAAAATAAAGAACACACTATTAGTGACCACCTATGAAAAGTTGTAGTTTTCATTACTTGCCTAGCATCACATGGGAACTATGTGGCATCGGCAGTCCTAGAATCCAATTCTCCAGGAAAGTGATGCATGGCTAGAAAGAGTTAAACATCCTGCAAAATAAATAACCCTCAAAAGACATGTGGGGAGATAATGTTTGTGTTTTTGTGTATTTACATATGTATGAGTAGGATCAACAATGTAATCAACAGTCCCTGTCTGTGCTGTATTCTGATAATTCAGAGGTCAAAAGAACATCCTATCATTTAAATGAATTGTAAACATGGGATATCTCTGTATTCATCTCTCTTTGAAATGTATAGCAAATAATCTGTGAATGGTGGAGGAACAAGCAAATTGCCTTATGTTAATTCTGTCGCTAAGTACCAGTGATGGACCTCGTACAAAGTCATGCTAATTACCTTTTGAACTCCCAACTTGTCAAAAGACATGAAATTGTATAAAAGATCCTTGGGTTCTGATTCTGTCATCTCAGATCTGCTTAGGCGTCATCTGGGGAAGTTTGAGTCGCAAGACTGAGGTCCCAGTTATGCTGGTCCACCCTGAATACGATATTTGGACATTGGGCTATAACCTATGAACTATTTCTGAAAGAACTCTTTGCAACTACAAAGCTCACCATCCCTGCTATGAATCTGAACCTCAATTAATTGAACTCATGTCTGTATGCATATTGATCTTTTAACCATACTCTCTCTTGTTTTTTAATACATTTTAGTTTAGTTAATAAGAATTGGCTTTACCGTGTATTTGGGAAAGATCTAAAACATTCATTAACCTGGGAGGTAATGTGTCCGATCCTTTGGAATTGGTAAAACCTTTTCTTTTATATGATGAAATATGATTTACAGAAATCATCATATTTGACGTGGGTACCTGGATGGAGACCTGAGGCTAGATCACTTTAAGGGAACTGTGTTTGGACTTCTGAGTAACCAGTAAGATAATAAAGAAGCTGTTTTATGCTGGCTTGGTAAATCTAAGTAGTGGAATATCCACCAGCTTTATGGGGATTATCTGCCCCATTCTTTGCAGTTCACCGTAATTGAGTGATCATAGTTGGCCCCCATTGGGACCACTGCCATAGAAGCATTCACTAATCTTAACTTTGATACCATCAGGTTTCAGAGTAACAGCCGTGTTAGTCTGTATCCGCAAAAAGAAGAACAGGAGTACTTGTGGCACCTTAGAGACTAACAAATTTATTAGAGCATAAGCTTTCGTGGACTACAGCCCACTTCTTCGGATGCATATAGAATGGAACATATATTGAGGAGATATATATACACACATACAGAGAGCATAAACAGGTGGGAGTTGTCTTACCAACTCTGACATTGGCCGGAGCCCTTTAATTTGCCCCGAGCCCCGGGGGCTCCCAGCCACCTCTGCAGCTGGGAGTCCCGGGTTGATTTTAAAGGCCCTGGGGCTCCCAGCAACAGCCGGTGCCCCAGGACCTTTAAATCTTGAGAGTCCCAGCCTCTTCCAGTTGAGACCACACCTCTTCTGGATGAGGCCACGCCCCCTTAGGACTCCAGCAGTACCGGTAAGCCCTGTAAGTTACTTTCACCCCTGGTCTTGGAAGATCTCTCTAGCCAAGCGCTGCATGTATATTTTGTTTGTTCCGTTGTTTCTCTTCATCCTCATGTCCTTTGACAAGATGTAAAGTTATTTGTCATTGTTATGATTCCATTCCAACTATCATGCTGTGAATAAAAAACTGCTTGTTTTTTTTCATTTTTGAACTTTTTTGCTAAAACCCAGAACACTTAGAAACTTAGAAACTTATAAGATTTTTCCCTTACACACATTTCAAAAATTCTATTATAAAAACCTCACTTCCATCTGCTATGAACAGTCGGTGCTAAGTAGATAACAATTAGAATGTTTTTTAATGTCTTCTCATTTTGGTGATGCAGTGTCTTTAATTTCATTCTCAGCTAAATAACCTTAAAGTACAATTGTGCTTAGGTTAAATTATTATTATTACAATTAGCTACTCTTACAGTTAAATTCCTGTTTTTTGAAATCCATCATTTAGCAATTGTCAGTAGTAAGTCTGACCATTTTAGAGATTGGTTAGTCTATGATCATATTCACATGCACAGCATGTGTGTGGAGGGGGAAAATATATTGGATTCCCCGCTGGGCTAAGACTTCTGGAATAAACTGGTGTTCATCATCTGAAATGATTATCTTGCCTGTTTCTTTTCATTTTAGCATAAGGATAGAATCCTTCCCTAACACACAGCCTGAACGTCACTCGGGCCATATCTATACTACAAAGTTATGTTGGCTCAAGTTAAGTTGGCAGACAGCTGCTGCAGTTAGTACATCACTTGTGTGCATGCATATTTGGCTCCTTATGTCGGTGGTACACATATGTGCCAGGAGTGTTTGTATCCATGCAGAACAGGTTTCACCATGGGTGGGTGCAATTCCCATTGTGCATCTTGCAACTGTCATTTGGCAAGTTTTGGCAATGCATGATGGGGCCGAAACAAGTCACGCAGGGCTTATTGGGAGCATGGAGTCAGCTTCCCAGTCTGCAACTGTTTCCATCCCATAATGTTATTTGTATTCCATAATTTCTGCACTTTTATTTTAAATACTACAAACCCATGTGACCCACCTCACTGTCAAGATATCTCTAACAGAAGCATGGAGCTGTATAGCTCTGCACCGTTGTCATGAGCGATGAAAGCATGGAGTGTACAATCTTGGAACATTTGCGGAGCCAAAGAAAAAACACATGAGTGGGGAATGTGATGATTTCTTGGAGGGCAGATTGCTGTAGGACTTACCATTGAATTGGTTCTTGCTGACATTCACAGAGCAGCTGCAGATGGTGGAGCGCTGCTTCTTGGCCCAAGAAACAAGCACTGACCGGTGGTACGTTGTAATGCAGGTTTGGGATGACAAGCAGTAGCTACAGAACTGTTGGATGCATTCCTGGTGCTGTGAGTTGAACTCACCCCAGACCTCCATTGCAAAGACACCAGAATGAATACTACGCTGATAGCGGTGAAGCGAGTGGTGATCACACTGTGGAAACTTGCAATGCCAGATTGCCACCAGTCAAACCGGAATCTATTTGAAGTCAGGAAATCCACCGTGTGGGCTGTTGTGATGCAAGTGTGCAAATGATTAATGGCCTTCTGCTACACAGGACTGTGACCGTAGGTGTAGATGGACTGCTATATTTGAGGGGAGGGGCAGCTCCAGCCAGGCCATTGGGGTTGCTTATGGGGAGAAAATTCTATGCTTGCTCGAGGCTTGCAATGCTGGGCCCGCCATGCGGTTACTGTTGGCATGTAGGGCTGGGTGCCTGCCCCAGTGTTTCTCTGGGTCTCCTGAGGGCTCAGTCTCTGTTCCTGTTTTATGTGGGTGTAGTTTTTCATGCTAAGACAGGCTGAGTGAGTGGATCTGTGCATGTCTCTCTACACCCATATACCTATGTTTGAGTCTGTCCCTATCCCTGTTTGTGAGGGTGCGAGAAATGTGAAGAATATGAGAGGGGCTGATCCAGCAATGTGTGTCTGTGTCCCCGAGCGAGCGAGCACGCACGCGCACATACGACATCATGCACCGGCGAAGCCAGTTCCCCTGGCGTGCTGGCTCTCTCCCCTGCCTGGAGTGACGGGTGCTCCTGTGACTGCGCTGGGCTGCACATTACCTGGGCTGCTGCTGCTGGACTAGCTTAATGTGAGGTCCCAGCTTCTGCTGTGGTGACCTGAGTGTGGGAGCATTAGCCACTTTGGCACTGGCTGCTGCAGCCAGACTTGATGCCGCTGCTTTTCTGGTGCCTCCAGGTGCTGATGCGGCTACCTTCCTACTGGAGCTGCTGCCGCCCCACTGTGTTCCTGGTACAAGGGGATGCCGCATGCTGGTCACCTGCTTCCCTGCCACACCACCCACAGAGACATGGCAGCACAGGTGACACTGGTACCGCCAAACAGCTAGTGTCTGAAGCTGCTGGGAGGTGACAAGGAGGAAGTCCGGGGTCTGCTGGCAGGGGCCCTTCCTCGTGTATTAAGTTAAATGCACCGAGCCTCACCATGGGTTCCCCCTGACCACGGTGCCCTGGGTGGTCACCCACCCATAAGGCCAGCCCTGTTTGCAGGGGCAAAGCCCCCTTGTTCCCCAAACTTCTCCGATGACTGACTTTGGGCAATGTGCAGGTCATAATGGATGATTTTGCAGCAATGGGGTTACTGAACTGAGGTGGACAGTTAGGGTCGACATAAGGAATGCAGTGTCTGCACTCTCACCGCAACAATCCAAGTACGTCAACCATGGTTTTACCCCGGTTGGGGAGGTGGTGTTAATATGTCTGCCTAACAGGGCACTCTCAGCAGTGGGAGACCAGTGTGAGAGTAGACACATAAACAACTAGCTTGATCTAAGGCAGCTTACATCAAGCTAAACTGTTGTGTAGACCAGGCTTCGTTCAAACACTTGACACTACTGCCAGATTGCTCTGACCATGTTTGTTTTTAGCAGCTCTCTCTCTCAAGTGTCTTTTAGTTCTATCTCAAGCTTATTTTTCTAATTGTTTTTGATTTTTTAAGACCATCACTCTAGCTATCTCAAAACTCACATCTCAAAGTTTTCTCAGATTAACCTTTTTCTAATTTTCTTCCTTACCCACCACTGCCAGTTTATTACCCTTCTCTAATGTGCTCTGGATGATGATAATTATTTCCGTCATATAAACTAAAAAGCAAACAAAACCTATTAACTTCTGACTACCTTGCTCCTCTGAAAAGTTGATATAAGAGATCCCTACTGAAACACAACTCTTCTTTGGCTTCACATCTATCGAGAGGATTAATTATACAGTAGTCAATGCTTCTATAGAGCTAAAGTATTATCTCACTCCCTCCTCACCCCCAAACCAAGAAAGATTGCATACTATAAGAGAAACTCCTGCTCTTTTCTTGTTAACATAATTTGGACGAGACAGGTTGGACCAAATTCAGAAGTGATGCATAAAATAGTGTAAGCTAGACTCCCTCCCCACTGACATTCAGCCTCCCTTACATGTGGGTAGAGCAGTTCTAAATTAATCTAATTTACGTGCCTAAAAGCCCTAGAAAACTGTATGTTAGTGTGGCTAGAAATATTGAAATTATTTTATCCATTATAGCACTAAATCTGTACGGTTGGACCCCCAGTAATTTCAGTGAAGCATTGCATGGATGCGAAGTAAGGGCCTCTATGTGAGGTTTTGCAGAGCAGGGGAAAATGGAAACAGTTCTCTCTCACTCACACACACACACACAAACATGCAAAACGCATGGATTAACTGCTTACAATACTACTTAACCTCCCAATATTTATTATTTTAAAAATGACAATTTCTGATGCTTTAATAGCTGTAAAGTGCTATCAAAATAGGAATTACAATTAAACAACACAAGGGGATATAAGATAGGCTATCACATCCGTTTCAGTTGAGCACAATATAGTAACATAGGAGAGCGTAAATCATTGTTCCATTTTCTTGCTGTAGCTAGCCTAGAATACACAATATCTCTTTCAGACACATATTCCACTTTTTTTTTTAACTCTCTCCTCCTGTCTCTAGTGTGAATACTACATTCTATGGTAGGAATTAACTTTACAACTTCTGTGTGCTTGTGCGATGCCAGATATGTATTGTTTCTTGGGATGATCAAAACAGTTGAGGAAATATATATATTTCCTCAGATTATATATAGATATATCTGAAATAGCCTGTTCATCAGCTGAGATCTGAAATTAATGCTTTCCCCTAGTTCCCAAAGGTTTTTTTGGGAAACAATATAGATAAGTTAATCACTGATTCCCAGCGAGCCTCCTAGACCTAATATCATTTAAACCTTGCTTAGTGTCTCAGCACATCTAGTGGTGGGACTTCCCTGGATGTAGGGAAGAGGCAATGTATTCTGACTTTCAGGAAGCTTTGTGGGATTTCACTAGAGCAATTGGTCATACCCGAGGGGGCAGCTCCTCAGCTGGTGTAAAGTCAGTGGGGAAAATGACCACTTCCAGCAGGAGAGGATCTGTCCTTGACACTCTGATTCAGTCTTGCCAAAAGTAAGAGAGGCTCTTTCAGTTCATGAAGAAAATAATGGAGAAACAGAAAGCCCTGTTATGGACTAGAAGGAGAAAATAAGGTCAAGAGACCTATTGGATTCAGGCAGAAGTGTTTGACGTAAGGAAAAGAAAAGATGGAGTTTGGCAAAGAGTGTTGGGGAAAGAAGGTAGTGAAGAGAGGAGACAAATGATGGGAAGAGAGAAAGGTAAAAAGAACCCTTAAACAACATGAGATTTAAGCAAACTTTACGCAAGCATCTGAACTTTTCAGTGATTATCTAATCTGAACTAAACATCACCAATCATAAAATATTACTGAGTGACACAAAAGACACATTGAACTTTTTCACTATTTTTCAAGTGACAGAATTCTTGTAAAATATGTATCCAACTTGACACTGGGACAGTGAACATGCGTTGCTTTTGGCATAATGCCTTGGTCACAATAAATTTTATGTCAGATCCTTGCATCCAATCTGTTTGATGGAAAGTGGCTAACAGCTTATTTTAATGTGACTTAATCATTGTAATATTTTCTGTAGTGTTAGGAATTCCACATGTTGTGTAAAAGATCAAAACAAGGAACCCTTGCTGCAAAGACAGAATGTGAATTGTGTGTGCCTCATGCTAGCATACAGTACATGTTTTTTTAGATCATCTGGTCTTTGAGGCAGGGGGTATGTCTACCTCTGTGTTTAGAAAGATTTAACATGTTACTGCAATATAAGGCCTCAATTCTGCCTGGAGCTTTATACAGGTGGCCCCCAAAATCTGTGCAGAGCTCCTGGCAAAATGTGAGATTAAATCATAGATGATGATGATGATAGATCATCCATATAAATTGGATTGTTCTCTATCATCAAACAGATGTGCTATATATCTCAGACTGAGTCTGAGAAATATTCTAGAAGATTGACTATATATAATTTAAATGTGGAAATAAAGGAGCTGTTTTTTCCAAACATATAACATGTTTCAAAGTATTTTGCTTCTATGAAGTGCAGTACTGCTTCTCTTGGAAGAATTATACTGAAATTAGATTTTCATCTGTTTATTAGGAAACCTATGACCATTGATTAATGAATTACAAGTATAAAGCATGGAGACTTTTTGAATGGGCCTCTTCAAAACTTACTAGTTTCAGCTCACATGAATTAAAGTGATAGAGACAAGGTGGGTCAGATAATATCTTTTACTAGACCAACTTCTGTTGGTGAAAGAGACAAGCTGTTTAAATGCACGCTTGAGTGCTTTGCTGAATCATGGCCTATATCTCTATATACGTACATTATATTTAGTATGCCAAACACCATAGAATCATAGCAATGTAGGACTCGAAGTGATTTTGATAGGTCACCTGCAATGAGGCAGGACTAAGTATTATCTAGACATCCCTGATAGGTGTTTTAAGAATAGATTAGACAAAACCACCAGTGACTGAGATTCCACAACCTCCCTAGGTAATTTGTTCCAGTGTTCACCTACTCTTACAGTTAGCTTAGACATTAGAAAATACTTACTAACTTTCTCTTGCTGCAATGTAAGTCCATTACTACTTGTCCTGTCCTCAGAGGTGAAGGAGAACAATTAATCCCCTTCTCTTAAAAAGACTAGGCCTTTTCAACTTGGAAAAGAGATGACTAAGAGGGGATATGATAGAGATCTATGAAATTGTGAATAGTGTGGAGAAAGTGAATAAGGAAGTGTCATTTACTCTTTCCCATAACACAAGAGGTTACCCAATTAAATTAATACGCAGAAGGTTTAAAATAAACAGAAAGAAGTACTCCACACAATTCACAATCAACTTGTGGAACTTGTTGCCATGGGATGTTGTGAAGGATAAAACTCTACCAGGGTACAAAAAACAATTGAATAAGTTCATAGAATCATAGAATATCAGAGTTGGAAGGGACCTCAAGAGGTCATCTAGTCCAACCCCCTGCTCAAAGCAGGACCAATTCCCAGCTAAATCATCCCAGACAGGGCTTTGTCAAGCCAGGCCTTAAAAACCTCCAAGGAAGGAGACTCCACCACCTCCCTAGTGAAATAGTTTTTCCTGATATCCAACCTGGACCTCCCCCACTGCAACTTGAGACCATTGCTCCTTGTTCTGTCATCTGCCACCACAGAGAACAGCCGAGCTCCATCCTCTTTGGAACCCCTCTTCAGGTAGTTGAAGGCTGCTATCAAATCCCCCCTCATTCTTCTCTTCTGGAGACTAAACAATCCCAGTTCCCTCAGCCTCTCCTCATAAGTCATGTGCTCCAGACCCCTAATCATTTTTGTTGCCCTCCGCTGGACTCTTTCCAATTTTTCCACATCCTTCTTGTAGTGTGGGGCCCAAAACTGGACACAGTATTCCAGATGAGGCCTCACCAATGTCGAATAAAGGGGAACGATCACGTTCCTCGATCTGCTGGCAATGCCCCTACTTATACAGCCCAAAATGCCGTTAGCCTTCTTGGCAACAAGAGCACACTGTTGACTCATATCCAGCTTCTCGTCCACTGTGACCCCTAGGTCCTTTTCTGCAGAACTGCTACCTAGCCATTCGGTCCCTAGTCTGTAGCAGTGCATGGGATTCTTCCGTCCTAAGTGCAGGACTCTGCACTTGTCCTTGTTGAACCTCATCAGGTTTTTTTCGGCCCAATCCTCTAATTTGTCTAGGTCCCTCTGTATCCGATCCCTACCCTCTAGTGTATCTACCACGCCTCCTAGTTTAGTGTCATCTGCAAACTTGCTGAGAGTGCATTCCACACCATACTCCAGATCATTAATAAAGATATTAAACAAAACTGGCCCCAGGACCGACCCTTGGGGCACTCCGCTTGAAACCGGCTGCCAAATAGACATGGAGCCATTGAACACTACCCGTTGAGCCCGACGATCTAGCCAGCTTTCTATCCAACTTACAGTCCATTCATCCAGCCCATACTTCTTTAACTTGGCGGCAAGAATACTGTGGGAGACCGTATCAAAAGCTTTGCTAAAGTTAATGAACAATAGGCCCATCAATGGCTATTAGCCAAGATGGTCAGAGATGCAACCCCATGCTCTAGATGTCCCTAGCCCCTGATTGCCAGAACCTGGAAGTGGAGAACAAGGGATGGATCACTCAATGATTCCCTGTACTGATCATTGCCTGACATTGGTCACTGTCGGAAGACAGGATACTGGGCTAGATGGACCATTGGTCTGACCAAGTATGGTCATTCTTACATTTTTATTTTCTTTATAACTATCTCTTTATGTACATGAAGACTTATCTTGTCCACCCTCAGTTTTCCCCTCTCTAGACTAAACAAACCCCAATTCTTTTTTTTCTCAGTCTTTCCTTGTAGATCATTAATCTTTTTTGCTGTCCTCTGGATTTTCTCCAATTTGTCCACATCTTTGTCCACCTGAAGTGTGATGCCCAGAAATGGACACAGTACTCCAGCTGAAGACTTATCGGTGCTCCGTACAGTGAAAGAATTACTTCTTGTGTCTTACAAATTAATTTTCTGGGTACCCATGTTAAGCTGACTGGTTTATAATTCCCTGGTTTGTCCTCATACCCCATCATGGTATCTAGGTGGCAAATTTACTATAAGATGCAGTCACTGTCTACGGAAAATGTTCTCACGTGAAAGGAACTCTAGTTCTATTTTAAGAAGAAAATGATTGCTATAAAAGAAAAATAGTTTTTGGATGGCACCAATGATTGCCTTTATTATATTTCATGGACCCAGTTCTTCTCCAATGGGAGCAGGATTGAGCCTTAAATGTTAATAAGAGCCCATTACTTTGCTCATCTGCAAAACTGGTGTAGCTATAATTTGAAAAGGAGATGTTGAGAGAGAGAGAGAAATCTATGGGTCAATGTAGTACTTATTCAGGAAGGATTTTGTTCTTATTCTTTAAAACTTCAGACAGTGTCCGACTAGATTTTATTAATCTTACATGGGTGTGATTCATTAAAAGTGGGTGGTATTCTACTGAAATTCATAGTAGATAAACTAAGAATATGCAGTGAAAGTTTTTTTTTTTGTTTTTTTTGTTTTTTTTTAAGCTTTTGAATAGCTACCTTACTTTGTCAGAGTTCCTCCTAATAGGCTTCTACAATGGTAGACAGTTCCATTAGAGCGAATTCTGATTTTTAATGTTGGCTGTCTGTTTTTGTTTCTGAATATTTTTTCTGCAGTGAAAGATTGAAAATGAGAAATGACTTGTATTTGTCTTTGTAATTAAACGCTGCTATATCGAGTGTGATGCTGTGTGATGCAGAAGTGGAGACAGTTGGAACTACATACTATTTACACAACAATCATATCATGCTTTAGCTGGATTTAACATGGGAAAAAGTCCAGCCTAGTAGTTTACACATTTTAATATCTCATTGTTATGTGTGTTTATAATAATCTTTCATATTTATAAATACTGTCTGTGTGTAATACTATAAAACACAATATTTGTGTACATATTTGTGACCTTAGGGCTGGTCTGCACTGAAAAGTTACATCTGAATAGTTATGTGTCTGAGGGGGAGAGATGTAACTAAACCAATCTAATCTCCAGTGTAGACTGTGATAGGTCAGCGGCAGAATTCTTCCATTGACATATTTACCGCCTCTCAGAGAGATGGATTATTTACAGCAGCAGGAGAGCCTCTCCCACTGCTGTAGTAAGTGTCTACACTGAAGTGCTACAGCAGTGCACCTGTGCCATGTTCATGTTTTAAATGAATACTAAGCCTTAGTCATTGACTCTGGCCTATAACTTTAAGTTTAAATTTCGGTGTGTGCATGCGTACATAAAGTGAGCATTTCAGAAACTTCTAAAATGGATCTAATTTTAAAAACTAAACTATATAACTTATTTGAGAACTTCATGATTATGAAGTGTAATATAATGTCAACTTGCAACCTTTTTCTGCTCTTCAGTCCTTTCCCAGCTGTCTCCTTCCTAAATAATTGTCTGTAAATTACCCACTTACTCTTTGGTAGATGTAAATGTGCTTTCACATTCCTGCTAAAACACATTTGATAGCTAGTTTCCTTTTACATCTACACCTCAGATAACTTTCCGTGTAAGGGAGGAAGTTACTGTAATAGACATTTCATTCTAATATTTACACAGAGCAAATACTTCCCAGAGAAAAAGACATACCGGTAATTTATAATAATGTATTGTACATCTTAATTCTGGAAGGACTATCTAAGCAAACTGCATAAAAGGCTTTGCAGCAGAGGGTATAAGTAAAAATACTTGATCAAAATATTTTAAATACATGATAGTAGTAGAGATCCCCTTAGATTTTGGTGCTCCCTTTGTTTTCTTCGTTAGATTAAACAATGACTGTATCTAACATACAGCTGGGAAAACAGGATCAGCAGGTGTTTGAAGCTTAAAATATCATCTGTTTCAGTGTGTGACATTTACTTAGCAATACTTTCATCATTATTACATGGCAGTATAATGATTAAGAATACAGAAGGACTCATGAATATTGGTAGTCTTTGTGCTTTTATTTTGAGCCCCAGTTGATGTATCTCCATATATGCTCCAGGCTGAAACCTGGCAACAAAATGTCTCAGTCTAGTAATAGTGCTAGGTCCTCAGCTGCTCCAGGTTCTCCCTTTATGTGTCTCAGGAAAATGGAGAGGAACAGGGTTTCAGCCACATTTCCCATTCCCCTGGAACTGCCAGGGAAAATAGCAAAGAAGCTATAGCCAGTTTTGAGGATCTGACTTTAATTTTTTCCCAAATATAAATTAAAATAATACATTTTTTACATAATTTATAGGAATGCTAAAATTAATGAATTTACTGAATTGGCTTGCATTCCCTGTTTCAGCTGAATGAGTCAAATTCAATATCAAAGTCAAAAGAGCTGTACTCATTTATGCCAGTGGTGAAATTCTGTCTCTGAGTTAGAATGACTTTAGAGAGATACAATGGGTGAATATCTTTTATTGGACCAACTTCTGTTGGTGAGAGACACAAGATTTCAAACTACACAGAACTCTTAGTCAGATCTGGCAATGACTTTAAAAATAAAGTGAAATGTGTTTATTTGACTTGGTCAGAAAATGTTGATTTTTTTTCTTTTCATGGAAAATTTCAACTGTTGGTTACAAATTCAAATTCTGAAAAATTACATCTGAAAACGACAAACAATTGATTCAGATATACTGCTGAAGCGCCTCATGCTCCCATTCTCCCCTATGGACCAGGTTCCTCGCTCAGACTACATCTCCCCTTATGCATCATGGTCTACCCTCGTCATGAGAATCCCTGGCCGTAATGGGTTATTGGAAATGTAGTGTGGCTAGGGAGCTCCACTTATAGAAGAGAGAGTGGACATTCTACAAACTACAGGTCTCATGAGGCACCACATCAGTTTACCCAAATCAAAATATTTTGGTTTTTTTTTGTTTTTTTTTTAAACTAAAAATTGAAGTTTTCCATGGAAAGTGGCACATTGGATGAAAAACAAATATTTAGTCAAAAATCCAATTTTCTATGACAAAAGAGTTTAGGCAGAAAATTTGTCAACCCACCCAAGTGTTTATATACCAGTAGTCCATTTGGTAGACAAAGCCTAGTTTGAATTTACAGTAACAGGCCCCAGTTTTTAAAAGACACATGTGCATGTTTAACTTTATGCACTTTCATTTGAGTTCAGAAAAGCACTAGAGCATGGAAATCCAATTAAAATAAGTGGGTCTGATTCTGTGCTGTGCCTCTAACTGCCTGGGGGTGTGGGGAAGTGTTGTTAAAGCTGGATTTAAATCACTCTTCAGTGCTCCTGAGTCTGGGGGCTGGACTGGGTACCAGAATAATTTAGACAACCTTAAAGGCCTGTCTGAATTATGTCAACCTTCCTATGGGCTGCTGTGCTACCCAGAATCTCTGTAGTACAGTGTGCTGACTCCCTGTCCCTGACATACTGTCTACACTGGGGATTGTGAATCCTAAAAAGGCAGACTTATATCTGTCTGCAGTGCCCGTGCTGGAGGAATCCTCTCTCAAGTGGAATCAAGGGATTTAGGGACTCTTTATGCTTCTCTGGCTTCTTCAACCAGTGTAAACAGTCCAGAAAAGGGGTGAAGAGCTTAAGCATGTGTTTCGGTGTGTTTCTGAATAATGATTTTTGCTGAATTTGGATTTGTGTGTGGTGACACATATATCAGTGGGATTACTCACCATCCATAGTTAATCAAGTGCATAATTCTGTGAAGGATCAGGGCCTTAATTTAAAGAGACAAATGTCAAAATGGGTTATATTTATTTTGTATATTCTTAAACACATATGTTCAGTATTTCCATGTCCTTAATTAACAAAGTGGAAAAAAAGCATGGTCACAATGGATGTGACTTAATGAATAAGGGAAAAATAAATAAAATATAGAGATGATATAGTTGGACAAATTCCCACTCACTCCCCTGTTCCCTCAGTAGTCAATTGAAGTCAATAGTGTTGCAAGAAAGGCAGAATTAGATGCAACTGTCCTAAACTAACTCCATTGTTAGTCTTCGAGTATAAATTCACTTTATGGAATAGAGGGTGATTTTACCTTTTCTTTTTTTTTTAATTGAAATAAAATTAAAAAACAAGTCATTTCAAATCAAAATTCAAAATGTTTAATTTTTAGGCAGTTGAAATGAAACATGACTTTTTTTCAGAATATTTTTTCCCACTGAAAAAGTTGTACTAATTTGACATGTATTCATGAAATATTTTGGTCAAAATTAATCTGCCTTTTTCAGAGGAAAAAACAGTTTCATAGGAAATATTTCACTCAATTTCTTGTCTCCATGTTTGGTGTATTATTTCCACTACAAGGATAACAGAATACCATTTTGCAGAAATTTGGGATTACTGAACAAGAGTATTATCAGATTGAAAATCTGTACAATATGTGGTCTCATAAAGAAAACAGAACTTGCTAGCCACTTGTACTTTATTTTCAATTGTTATAACAAAAGTGTTTGGTTTTTTAAACAAATCCCCCAGAACTTGCCCCTAGCTTCCATCCACCTAGCTGTACTCATTTTGTCTTTGTACCCTGTAGTCAGAATTCTCCCATAAAATGGTGTGTTTAGGCAATAGACTGCTCCATTTCACCACTTTTCTGATGCTCAGTTTGAGAAAATAGCTCTGGGCCTTGTCGACTCTGGAATTATAGCTACTAGTAGAGGGGCACCAGTATAAACCCCTAGTCTACATATAAATTATGCTGGTGAACATGATTTGCATTTTCCCCTGGTTTGAAAATTATTCTGATTACCTAAGTAATAACAATAGGCTAAGTAAACTGACCCAAACTAAACCTTTTTGTTTTATTTTACACTGATAATCAGCACAAGGAGAATTTAATGAATTGTTATTCATTCCTTAGTCATTTAATTATTACTTTCTTCCTGTACTTAAAAGGGCAGACAGCTAGTTCATCCTGTCTTCTACCATGTGGGATTCTGCTATTCCTCATGCTGCCTGAGTCTGACATTGAACATTGAGACTGTGTGCGTGGTCATTACCATTCTGTTACTGTATGACACTCCTCATGTCTTGAACCATGCTGTTGACTGCACCTCAGACATCCCAATTCTCTTGACCCCTGTATTGTGTTATGCACTTGTTGCTCCTATACTGCCATCCCATACATAGAACAGATGACGTGATATACAACTGTAGAAGACTGAGTCAACACAACAGTATTATAATGTAGGAGTGTGGTACTAATGCAATGTTCTAATCTGATATCAATCACCAGAAGCCACATGTCTGGTAACATACATTTTAAGATATTTTTAGAAAAAGAAGACCTAGATTTTATTTATATAATGCCAGCTATTTGACCTGCATTAAAGTATCTGTTGTGTAATCCATTTTTTTAAAAGGTAAGCATATTAGATTCAATACCAATAGATGAATATGGTAGGGAAATAGGGCTAAGGAGGGAATGATTGGAAGTGGTGGGATCTCTGAGCATGAGATGAGCAGGTTTTCCTGTACTTATTTCAGAATTTAACATACAGATCTTCAACTGATGTAAATTGACATAGTTCTCAACTGAGCGATGGAGATTCTCTATATCCTAGTAAGGAGGAAAGGATGGAAGATGATAAAATACAGGTAGGATCTGATGAGAAACAGTCAAATGAGAAAAAAAAAAGTCCAAATCAATTACATCATGTAATGGCAGACAGCTAAAAATTGACAAGTTTTTTAAGTGCTTATATACCAAAGCCAGAAGTCTAAATAATAAGATGGGTGAACTAGACTGCCTCGTATTAAATGAGGATATTGATATAATAGGCATCACAGAAACTTGGTGGAATGAGAATAATCAATGGGACACAGTAATACTGGGGTACAAAATGCATCGGCAGGACACAACAGGTCGTGCTGGTGGGGGAGTGGCACTATATGTGAAAGAAAGCATAAAATCAAATGAAGTAAAAAAATCTTAAATGACCCAAACTGTACCATAGAATCTCTCTAGATAGTAATCCCATTCTCTAATAATAAGAATATAGCAGTAGGGATATATTACCAACCACCCAACCAGGATGGTGATAGTGACTGTGAAATGCTCAGGGAGATTAGAGAGGCTATTAAAATAAATAAAAAAAACCTCAATAATAATGGGGGATTTCAAATATCCCATATTGACTGGGTACATGGCACCTCAGGATGGGATGCAGAGATAAAGTTTCCTGACACCTTAAAGGACTGCTTCTTGGAGCCGCTATTCCTGGAACCCACAAGAGGAGAGGCAATTCTTGATTTAGTCCTAAGTGGAGCACAGGATATGGTCCAAGAGGTGAATATAGCTGGACTGCTTGGTAATAGTGACCATAATATAATTAAATTTAACATCCCTGTGGCAGGGAAAATGCCACAGGAGCCAAAAACTGTATCATTTAATTTCAGAAAGGGGAACTACACAAAAATGAGGAGGTTAGTTAAGCAGAAATTAAAAGATACAGTGCCAAAGCTGTATGGAAACTTTTTATAGACACCATAATAGAGGCTCAACTTAAATGTATACCCCAAATTTAATTAAAAAAACAAACATAGTAAGAGAACCAAAAAAGTGACACCGTGGCTAAACAACACAGTAAAAGAAACAGCGAGAGGCAATAAGGCATCCTTTTAAAAAGTGGTAGTTAAATCCTAGTGAGGAAAATAGAAAGGAGCATAAATTCTGGCAAATGAAGTGTAAAAATATAATTAGGAAAGCCAAAAAAGAATCTGAAGAACAATTAGCCAAACATTCAAAAAGGAATAGCATTTTTTTTTAAGTATATCAGAAGCAGGAAAACTGCTAAATAACCAGTGAGGCCACTGGATGATCGAGATGCTAAAGGATCACTCAAGGATGACAATGCCATTGGAAGAAACTAAATGAATTATTTGTATCAGTCTTCATGACTGAGGATGCGAGGGAGATTCCTAAATCTGAACAATTCTTTTTAGGTGATAAATCTGAGGAACTATCCCGGATTGAGGTGTCATTAGAGGAGGTTTTGGAACAAATTGATAAACTAAACAGTAATAAGTCACCAGGACCAGATGGTATTCACCTAAGAGTTCTGATGAAACTCAAATGTGAAATTGTAGAACTACTAACTGTGGTTTGAAATCTATCATTTAAATCAGCTTCTGTACCAAATGACTGGAGGATAGCTAATATGATGCCAATTTTTAAAAATGGTTCTAGAGGTGATCCCAGCATTTACAAGCTGGTGAGATTGACTTCACTACTGGGAAAACTGGTTAAAACTACAGTAAAGAACAAAATTGTCAGACACATAGATGAACATAATTTGTTGGGGAAGAGTCAACATTGTTCTTGTAAAGGGAAATCATGCCTCACAAATCTACGTGAATTCTTTGAGGGGGTCAACAAGTATGTGGACAAGGGGGATCCAGTGGATATAGTGTACTTAGATTTTCAGAAATCTTTTGACCAGGTCCCTCACCAAAGGCTCTTAAGCAAAGTAAGTAGTCATGGGATAAGAGGGAAGGTCATGGATTGGCAACTGGTTAAAAGATAGGAAACAAAGGGTCGGAATAAATGTTCAGTTTTCAGAATGGAGAGAGGTAAATAGTGGTGTCACCCAGGCGTCTGTACTGGGACCAATACTATTCAACATATTCATAAATGATCTGGAAAAAGGGGTAAACAGTGAGGTGGCAAAATTTGCAGGTGATACAAAACTACTCAAGATAGTTAAGTCCCAGGCAGACTTCGAAGAGCTACAAAAGGATCTCTCAAAATTGGGTGACAGGGCAACAAAATGGCAGATGAAATTCAATGTTGATAAATGCAAAGTAATGCACATTGGAAAACAATCCCAACTATACATACAAAATGATGGGGTCTAAATTAGCTGTTACCACCCAAAAAAGAGATCTTGATATCATTGTGGATAGTTCTCTGAAAACATCCACTCAACGTGCAGTGGCAGTCAAAAAAGGAAACAGAATGTTGGGAATAATTAAGAAAGGGATAGATAATAAGACAGAAAATATATTGTCTCTATATAAACCCATGGTATATCCACCTCTTGAATACATATGTGGTCATCCCATCTCAAAAAAGATATATTGGAATTGGAAAAAGTTCAGAAAAGGGCAACAAAAATGATTAGGGGTATGGAATGGATTCTGTATGAGGAGAGATTAATAAGACTGGGACTTTTCAGCTTGGAAAAGAGACAACTAAGGGGGAATATGATTGAGGTCTATAAAACCATGACTGGTGTGGAGAAAGTAAATAAGGAAGTGTTATTTATTCCTTCTCATAACACAAGAACTTGAGGTCACCAAATGAAATTAATAAGTAGCAAGTTTAAAACAAACAGAAGGAAGTATTTCTTCACACAATGCACAGTGAACCTGTGCCAGAAGATGTTGTGAAGGCCAAGACTGTAACAGGGTTCAAAAAAGAACTAGAGAAATTCATGGAGGATAGGTCCATCAATAGCTATTAGCCAGGATGGGCAGGGATGGTGTCCCTAGCCTCTGTGTGCCAGAAGCTGGGAATGAGTGACAGGGAATGGATCACTTGATGATTACATGTTCTGTTAATTCCCTCTGGGGCACCTGGCATTGGCCACTGTCAGAAGACAGGATACTGGGCTAGATGGACCGTTGGTCCGACCGAGTATGGCCGTTCTTATGTTCTCCATTGAAGTCAAATGAGCTGCACCAGTTTACACTGAGGACCTAGTCCCTTGTTCTTGAATATTTTAAAAATATTTAAACCTTTCATAATCCTGGATCACTGTGGACTCATTTGATGATGTCACCAGCTATTTAATTCTTAACTTATTAAGAATTTGCTGTAGTCTTCCTTTTTTTTAACCCATTCATACAAAGTTTGACTGTGCATGATGCTTCAAAGCACTGACAGCTGAAAGAAGCAACCTAGCTGGAAGGGAATAGGCCTTTTCTGGAACACAAAGTTCTTAGGGCTTGATTCTGCTCTTACTTTACGTTTGTTTTCCAATTGCTTCAGTTGAGTTACTGGAGAAAGTGAAACCAGAACCAAGCCCTTAATATTTATTAGCAATCTACATTTCTTGTGAACACACTTGGTATATTCTCCATGGAGAAGAGGGGAAACTTTCTTTCATTCTGTAATATAAAAAGGTGGTAATAGTTTATCCTGAACATCAATGGGAGACCATGCCACTTAATTTATGCATCAGGAATAAAAGTCTATCAAAGAGCTTTTGTGCAATGTCATTGGGCATAAAATATAGAAATGTAGGACTAGAAGAGACCTAGATAGGTCATGTAGTCCAGTCTCCTGAACTGAGGCAGCTCTAAGTATTATCTAGACCATCACTGACAAGTGTTTGTCTAATCTATTCTTAAAAATCTATAATGACAACCATTGCACAACCTCCTAGGTAGTTTGTTCCAATGCTCAACTATCCTGGCAGTTAAGAAGCTTTTCCTAATGTCTAACCTAAATCTCCCTTGCTGCAATTTAAGTCCACTATGTCTTGTCCTAACCTTCATGGTTAAAGAGAAAAAATTATCACCCTCCTCTTTATAACTATCTTTTATGTACTTGAAAACTGTTACATGTCCCCCCTTAGTCTTCTCTTCTCCAAACTAAACAATCTCAATTTTTTGTCATTCTTTCCTAATAGATCATGTTTTCTAGTCCTTTAATTAGTTTTGTAGCTCTCCTCTGAACTTTCTTCAATTTTTCCACATCCTTCTGGTGCTCAGAACTGAACACAATACTTCAGTTGAGGCCTTACCAGTGCAGAGTAGAGAGGAAGAATTACTTCTCATGCCTTGTTTACAACACTCCTGCTAATACAGTATTGCAACAGTATTAAATTGTGGAGTCATTTATTTTGCGATTCACTACAACTCCCAGATAATTTTTGCAGTACTCTTTCCTAAACAGTCATTTTCCATTTTGTATTTGTATAATTGATTATTCCTTCCTAAGTGAATTACTTTGCATTTGTCTTTACTGAATTTCATCCCATTTATTTCAGACCATTTCTCCAGTTTTTCAAGATCATTTTAAATTCTAATCCTGACCTAGGCTTTCAGCCTACTCCCAGCTTGGTATTATCCACAAACTTTATAAGTATATTGTCAATGCCATTATCCAAATCATTTATGAAGATATTGAATAAAACTGTACCAGGACAGATCCTTGCAGGACCCCACTTGATAAGTCCTTCCAGCTTGACTGTGAACCATTCATAATTACTTTCTGAGTAAGCTTTTCAGATCATTTTTGCACCCCCCTTTTAGTAGGTTTGTTTTGGCTAAATTTTTCTTGTTTGCTTTTGAGAAGGTTGTGAGACAGTATCAAATGTCTTACTAAAGTTGACATATATTGTATCTGCTTCTTTGAGTGCTGGTCACTACATGTATTCCACATGTGGGTATGCATGCACACCATGCATCCAAGTCTGGAAATTCTTCCCACCAATGTGGGTTGATACCTCTACAGTTCCTTCTTACCACTGCATTGTCTGAGTCAGAATCGTGTCCTCTTTCGCTTTTGTGCAATCAGTAAAGTTACTGTAAATTTGTTGTAAATAGTTGTGTCTCTTATGAATTCTGGTTGTACTTAGTTTAGTATTGAATAAATACCTCCCCACTCCCTCCCAGTCAGGCGGAAAATCCTCCCCGGTCTCCAGGATTATTTCCGGGGTCCCAGTCTTCAAGGATTGTGTCTCCTGCCCCTTTTCCATCAGTGAATAACATCAATAGTGCCTCTATTGTCTGGCAGATATGGCACTTCACAGAGATATTTGCAAGTCCTTCCCGCCCAGAACAAGTGAGGCCTGAGAACTCCATCTGAAAAAGTACCTGATGGAGGAGGCTGAGGCCCTGCTCTGATCTGGGCCTGGGACACACCGCCGTCTTCTCTCTTCCCCCTGTAGATTGGCCAGCAGTGACCCTTCAAGTATGACCCATGGAGTGGAACTGCTGGCATTGAAGCCCAAGAACTCATCACACTGGCTCTCCATGAGAATAAGAAACACTCCCACGGGCATAAGGGCAGATTGCCACAGTGAGCGGCCCATAAGAAACATGTTCCCTCCCTGAGCCTGTCCAGGTCAGGTGAGATATGTGCATGGACACTGGAGAAGAGGAAATGAAGACCCCCACAGTCTAGAGGGTAAGGCACAAAAGAAAAGGGATACAACTGCTCCCACAGTGACCACAGTACTGACGGGGGGAGAGAGTTGCTCACGGTCCCGTCCATGAGCGCAGGTCCAGATGCACCATCAGTACCACCTCACCAATGTAGAGACCAGCCAGTTAAGGTGAATGAACCGGGCCCTTCCAGCATCTCTCTGGGGACTCCAAAGACTTTTGCACCGCCAGAGGATATCTCTATCCACAATCTCCACTTCTTTTGGGACCAGTCCTCCTATATATATATATCCTTTGTAATTTGAATATATATTCATCCTTTGTAATTTGACCTAGTTTCTACTTTTTGTATAAAGAGAACAGGAGTACTTGTGGCACCTTAGAGACTAACCAATTTATTAGAGCATAAGCTTTTGTGGACTACAGCCCACTTCTTCGGATGCATACCATATGCACACCATATGCATCCAAAGAAGTGGGCTGTAGTCCACGAAAGCTTATGCTCTAATAAATTGGTTAGTCTCTAAGGTGCCACAAGTACTCCTGTTCTTTTTGCAGATACAGACTAACACGGCTTCTACTCTGAAACCTACTTTTTGTATGACTCTTTGAGTTTCAGGTTTTTGACCATGGTTAAGTCAGGGTGGTCTTTTACCACACTTCCTATCTTTTCTAGAATTGGGATAGTTTGCACTCATGCTCTTTAAAAAGACTGCCAACTCACTATAACTCTCTTGTTTTTCCCTTGGACTTGTTTCCCGGGATCTCACCTACCAATTCTCTGAGTTTGCCAAAGTCTGCCCTCTTAAAATCCATGGTCTTTATTCTGCTGTTTTCTCGCCTACCAGTCTATAGAATTATGAATTCTATCATTTAATTATCACTTTTGCCCAAGCTGTTTTCCACTTCCAAATTCTCAACCAGTTCTTCCCTATTTATCAGAAGCTAATCTAGAATAGCTTCTCCCTTAGTCACTTTCTCCACCTTCTGTAATAAAAGTTGCCTCTGATGCATTCCAAGAACTTGTTGGATAGTCTGTGACCTGCTGTATTATTGTCCCAAAAGATATCTGGGTAGCTGAAGTCTCCATCATCACCAAATCCTGTGATTTGCAGATTCTGTTAGTTGTTTAAAAAAAAAAAAAAGCTTCATCCACCTCTTCTTCCTGGCTACATTGTCTGTAGGAGACACCTACCAGGACATTACCCTTATTTTTTACCCCTTTTATCTTTACCCAGAGACTTCCAGCAGGTAAACTTATCATATGTATACTTCTCAACCTCCGTGCAAGTGTATACCTCTTTGAATACAAAGCAACCCCTCCTCTCCTTTTTCCCCTGCCTGCCCTTCCTGAACAAGTTGTACCCTTCTATACCAATATTCCAGTTATGTAAATTATCCCACCAAGTCTGTCATGCCAGTTATGTCATATGTGTTTATTCAGTAATATTTCTAGTTCTTCCTATGTATTCCCCGTATTTCTTGCATTAGTATACAGACATCTACGATGTTCATTCAATTTCCCCTGCATATTCCCTCTTGTCTTCCCTTTGTCCCTGCTATGATTGCCCATGCCACCCCCTAGCCCCTCAGGATTCCAACCCTTCACTCAGGTCTCCATGTTTTGGACTTACATGTGGGCTTTTGTCTCCTGTCCCCATCAAACTTAGTTTAAAGCCTGCCTCACTAGTTAAGGCAGTCTGTGTCTGAAGACTAACCATTTCCATTAACCAAGTGTTCTGAGTTTCCAGTGTAGCTTTTTGCTATGATTGGCAGGAACTAAAGTCCTTTACTCTGTAATGGACTCAGAAGGGTTTACTGCACAAATCTACACATTGAACTTCTGGCTGCAAATATCTACACAGCACTCTGCAAACTTTCTTAGTAAACCGAGGTCTAAATCTTTAGCCTAACAGACAGACAAAAAATGAATGGAATGTACCACACAGCGCATACCATCAAACTTGGTTTTGGAAAACAGAGCCCTAATTCTGGACTGACACAACACTCTCAGTTTAAGCTTGTTACACTCCGTTTATAATTGATTTGGTCCTGCCTGCTGCTTGACTGTTTATCATATGTAACCAATATACTTTCTCTAAAGATTTGCTATTTCCAGTAATATTTATGTGTAGCACAATTCACCAACAGCTATATTGCCATGTTTAGCTAATGTAGTAATCTAATTTTGCTGCAAAAACGTTGTTATACTACTATTAAAACCTGCCAAGACCCACAAAATTATAATATTACTTTGAAGGTTGTAATGTATTGGTATAGTATAATTTATATTCATAGCAAAATCTTAATTTGCATAGTTTAAAAATAAGCGCTCATATTGGCCTGCTGTACATTGCAATATTTTTTATTGCAAATACACACACACACACTTTTTCCTTTGCTACTCCATTTATACTCATCACGGATATCAGCTTTTCCCTGCCATACAGTCATTTCTCTGCTGTGACAGCACTGAGAAAAGAGCAAGGGAGTAGCTTGCTAGGGACATCCTTGACACTAGTCAACTGGCTCAATCAAGTCCTGCTTGCAGGCTTCATGGAAGAAGATGAATTGATTTCACAGAAGAAATGGATAGAGAAGGTCAGAGAAGATGCAGAACATTTACTAGATTTTGTCCTCTCAGAATGGGACAGGAGGCTGCTCTGCAGATCTTTAAGGACATAAATCTGTAAGGTACCAATTGCAACAGCTTTTAGGGGCAGGCCATGCCATAAATTGTACAGGACCTCTTATCTATCACACCTTAGTCAATAAATAAATAAAAGGAGAGGGAGAGATTGAGCTATAGAAACAGTACATAAAGTCTATTATGTACTTTCCGAGTATTGGTATTTTCTCTTTTGCATTTGACAGTGTACATGTAGACAGAGCTTTTGCTTTGTAGAGAGATATCATACATGGTGGAAGTGGGATATGGGTGAAAGAATTCCATGGGATGAAAAAAGTAAAGGAGTTGGCCTGAGGAAGTATTGCCAGTACAAAAGCAGCAAGAGACATGTTTTTATAACAACAAATTTTTGTTTGAAGGTTTTCCTTGGAAGATACTACCATACAGTAGAAACCTATCCTGCTGATTGATGCAATGGACTATTTTCCCTCCTTCCCCCCTCCCCCCCCCAAATTCTTAGTTACATTATACGAGGAAAGCAAAAGAAGAAAAAAATAAATGGCTAGTATGTTTCTGTTTAGCAAATATGTATAAATTCTTAAATATCTTAACAACGAAATCTTGGAGACTAATGTGGAATGGTATTGTTGCAATATCTTAGCTAGTAGTTTTTTTGGTCGTTTTTGTAATGGAAACTTTAGATACTGCACTTTCATCACATGTTTTTGGCTTATACTTTTTATACTTACTGTTTAATAAGTTCCCCACCATTTCTGATAGCTATCTAACAGATTTTCAACTCTTCATACTGTACAGTAGTGTGTAAGATTTTGCAAACAGATGGAGTTTCTAAATATGTATGTATTGTTATGATCTTAAGTGCTGCATCAGTCACACTTTTGTAACAAATGAAGGTTTTAGACTTGCAGATACAATATCTGGTGTGCAGTCTTATTTTGATCTTGTTGAAACTGCAGACGCATTTAGGTTTCTATTATTTTTTTCTTTGGCAGTGATATTTATAAGATCTAACAAGGATGAAACAATTATTTTCTTATCTAAACGTATTTCACAGTAATTAACATATTAATTATAAATGGAAGTGTAAAAAGTAAAGATGAGAGAACTTCAAAACTAATGGTATCCATGTTCCAGGTATTATAGTACTATCCTCTCTGCAGGCTGCTTTTTAGAATACATATGCAAATGTAATGCATCTTTTTCTGGTTATTGATTTCTTATCTGATGATATTGTTCAGTAGCTTAAGAGCATGTGTAACCATGAAAATGGAGACAATATGATAAGGATCTCAGAGGATCTGGCTGGCTTCAACCAACTATAATAGCATGAATAAGCAGTCTTGATAATAGTTTATATAAGGTCTGCATTCATTGCTGTTTCTGTTGCTAAACCAAGTCTAAGTATTTACAATACTATCTCAGCACCTCCTGAAGCAATTGTTAGAGACCTGGAGAGGAATGGGTGCTATGAGTGGGAATCACCTGCAGGTTTTTTGGAGGTGGTTTATGATGGGTGGGCTAATTACTTGGGAAGGAACATGGTGTGGGGAAAATGATTAATTATGGGGTAGAGTGAGCTGCCTTGTGGGTTGATCTTTACTATTTGGGTGAATGTTGGTCAGAGCTATTTGGCGATTGGTCGGCCTTGCTAATCAGGATGTACTTTGAGCTTCATATTGGGTAACTAACTAGCAGTGTCCCTTTCATTAAAACTTAGAATAGAACAATGTTGTTAATGTTGGTGACATGGAATACCTGAGGTGGTTAAAAGAACTTGGGTTCCTCAGTCCCTGTGATAAAAGGCAGGGGTAGATGTGGCAAGACAATAACATTGTTCAGTAATTGTGCAATAGGCAAAAACCAATATTGAGATGTTTAAGCTCAGATCCTTTGGCTTCATTATGTAACCCTTGGGAATGCATAGTTTTTCGGTTCTTGTGTTAATTGCAGGTCAGTGACTAATCAAACTAATGCTATTAATGTAATGAGATAATATGATCCCCTCCCCTCACCCCCAATTCTACAGCTCTCTATTTGGGTATATAGTTTCTCAAGGCAATGGCGGATTTTATACATGGTCCCTATCTCTATCAGGGGGTAAACAAAATACAATGGATACAAACCCTCTTCCCCCAAAACAAGTTTGAATAAATAAAATGTTGAACTTTAATCTCTGTTTAAAAACAGCATACTGACACACACAGGACATTTTGATAATGGAATAGGTTCCACAAAATACCTGGGATGTGTGATTATAAGAAAAGAGAGCATGTATTGGTAAAAAGGCACTGCATTACTGATACTCAACACTAGCAAATTGTTTCCCTTTCCTGGGATAAATAAAAGAAGTGAGTCACATGGGTAGACAAAGAAAAAGAACATTTGGGGAGGAACACTAAAAATTCACACTGCCCCCTTCCCCCTCAAAAAAAACCCCAACCAAAAACCTTAAGTGGAACTCTAGCTGCTCATATTTATCTACTAAACATCATTGCAAAAGCCCAGTGTAGCACAATGGTGGTCTTAATCCTGTCCTTCTAGTGGAGTTAAGTAGGTCAAGAACATGCAGGAGGTGGTACCTGTATCTGCTGTCATTGCTACAGTTATGGGGAATGGGATTCTATATGCATGTATTAAACTTTCCCATGAGCGCATTAACATCATGGGGGACTTCTATCCCCAGTCACTTTCATTATAAACCATCATCCCCCCCCACTAGTTTTTCAAGGTTAAAAGAAAAAGGAAAAACTAAGCAATCTCAATAGGTGAAGCAGCTGTCTAAAACTCTAAGATATGTACATGCACATAAAAGAATCAAATTAATACTGTACACATACTTTTAGACTCATGAAGAGTATTAAAACAACACTACTCAGTTTGATCTTTGGCTATTTCTAAGGCCCATGTGTCAGTTGCTTCTTTCTGGTCTCAGTAACCCTAACAATTAATGGCCTTGAATTGTAGCTTGCCATGGTTATTACAGACAATTGCAAATGCAGACTAGTTTTACAGCATTGGTGCAGCCACTGTGAGAGTGTTTCAGATATAAGGTTGCGATGATGTGGATTAGTGCCAGAATCCATGTTCAACAATTTACAATAAGTATAACAACAATGCTGGGAAATTCACTTTGAAAACAGAAAGTAACATAATAATGTGGTTATTAATCAGAAATTATCTAAACATACTTGGTATGTAGTAATTAGTGAGGACTTTGTATGTGTGGCTGACTCCAGAAATCAGTTTCGATTGTATTTAAACATGTCCGGAGCAGATGTCAGATCTGTCAACCTCAATTTTTCTAGCACAATATATAACTCTTCAAATGTATTTCTGGGCTTTAAAACCTCTCCCTATTTAGTATTATACTGCCACCCATCTTGCCCACTTGTTCTTTGCTCAACAAATCTGCACTGACAGATGCTACTTACAATTCTTATGAGTTTTCATGTATAAGGCCAAATTGTTAAAGCGTGGGGGTCACTATGCCTAAGCCAGCTTTTGATGAAATATAGAAAATTCTCATTGGTGCTAATAAGGACGGGAGAGCATTGTCCTGGGAAGAATAAGGTGGATATATGTCGAGGACAGGTAGAACGAAGGATGAACAGGAGGGTATAGAAAACTACAAGGGAAATATGTTGTAAAAGCATATATGAAGACATGGTCCTCAACACAAAGAGTTTACAATCTAAGATTACAAATATAATAAAAAGGGTGTTGGGAGAGGAATACAATCACTGTCAGCTGGATCTATATCAATCATAGTAACAATGAATATAACCAACTAAATAGTTTGTTCCTGGTATTTAGTGGCATCACAGTTCTGAGATTGTATGAATTTTTCCTGTAGCAATTTTTCTGATGGTTCCTGAATGCTGACACTGGAAAGCCATTCATATATCTCATTGCTGAATCTGAGTCAAAAGAGAAGAGGAATGGAAAACCATTTGGTGCTTGTCTGCTTCTCTTTGAATAACAATCAAATTGATCTATGCTGTTTCTCTTCCTTCTCTTGTTACTTGTGTTTCACATCATTGCCCTTGGCTGAACTGCCTGTTTTTTTTATGGTTATCACTGGGAGGAGCCCTGCATATCTTAATTATATGTGTCAGTCAGAAAGGGCCCCATTTGACTCTTACGTCCCAAGTAAAGTTTTCAGAGCTGGTAGTTACAAAGAAAACATCTTTTATTCGTAACCTGAGCAAATTTGATCTGAATTATTGATGGACATTAAAAATGGAACTCTACAGTGCTACTTTTACCATCATATTTTTGAGTAGAACCACATTTAAAGTAAGGGGGCGTGTTGCTTTGATTGTGCCTTTTTATAATCACTATCCATCCATGCATGGAAGAAGCACTTCACAAAGTATGACATACTATTTGCTCCTATTTCTTTACAATCATCTGGGGGGAATTTTTGCAGTCAAACCCCAAATATGCAAAAGTGAACTGGTTTCAGGTGTCATTTCAAAGTTGAAACTCAAATCAGACTCATTTAAAAAATCTGCTAAGGTTTGAAAAGCTTTTGTAAACCCAATGGTTTTCATTGAGGTGTGCCTTGTATTTTGAAGTCCTTTTCATATAAAGCAATGCACACATTATGTTTTTTAGCAAGTATACAGAATATCTACCTTAATGTAGTGTATAATTTCCCACTTGTGCAACTTCTGTTGTATCTGAATATTGTACGTATTCAATATTTATACACAAAGTATTGTCAAATGCCCAAAGTGAATCAGAAAAAAAAAGTCTCTCTTTTGCTGATCTTAGTTTGTTTTACAGGAATTTTAGGTGTTACTTGAAACAATAGTAGGTAAAATATTTTCATAAATGATTAACAGTATCATACTTAGGACCACATTTTCAAAAGTACATAAGTGACTTAGTTTTTTCTACATCCCATTTTCAAAAGTGACTTGGGCACAAAGAGTAGATCTACACAGCAAAGAAAAATCTACAGGTTTTTCTTTGTCGTGTATACAAATTCTTAGGCTCCTAAGTCTCTTTGAAAGTCAGTGGTGCTCAGACTTCTAAGTACTGAAGTGATTTTTTTTAAATGGAACTTTGGTTTCTAAGTCATTTAGGCTCTCTTGAACATTTTACGCTTAATCTTTTTGGATGCCTTCTGCCATTTCTCTCTCTTCTTCCTACACCCACTCAAGGGAGACATCTAATTCTAGCCCATTTGTAGATGAAATTGGCAGACTTACAGTTTTCCCTGATATGGGCAGTATAGGTGGAGGCTTTCCAGTCTTTGGAAGACCAATTTGACACTTCCTGAAAACGCTTTCTTGTCAATGTATTGCAGTTGGTACTGAATGCAAGAGCAACATTTTTCACTATCAGATATTTTCACTGTCAGACCTGAAGGATATTGGCCATGATGGATGCCTTCTCTCCAATATTTCTGTTACACAGAAGTTATCCATGATGAAAGACAAGGGAGGAATAATTTCATTCTGGTGACCTGATTGCAGTGGGACCTTCTCTTCCAAGCACTTAGCTGTGCATCTAAACTTTTTGATGGTCAACCCATCACAAGGGATCCTTTCCAACACCAAATGGTTCCCTTGGATGTCCACGATGCACCTCAGGGATAGAGACATATGTCCTGATTTTAACCTGCCTCCAAAGGGATATGTGGTACCTGATCTGCCATGTAAGCTCCCCGCTCCCTGATATCCTGATCATCACACACACAGTTGAGATGGAGGGAGAAGTCTTTAGCACTGTCTGTTTCAGGAGTAAAGCAGCAGAGAAACCCTGCCACATCATCAGGGTAACTCCCAGCCCTGGAGAACACATCCCAAGGGAAGAATATTTTCCCTACACACTGTTGATTCCTCACTATGCAATCCCCTGTGGTGGCCGATCCATTTTTCTAAAGGACCTCAGTGACTTAGGCTCCTAAGTCCTATTTTCATAAGTGATTTAGTTTCTTAACCTCTGTGCCTTGATTCCCCAACTGTGAAATGGGGATAACAATACTTTCCTTTGTTTTGCTTGTAAGGTTTAATTGTCAGGTTTTTGGGGCAAGGACAGATTTGATCATTTTGCTTGTATATGACCAAGCACAAAGGGGGTCCATTCTGGCATTGCCACAACAAATGATAAATAATAATAGTAATAGTAGTAGCAGATGGCACTAGCTTTTAATGCACCTCTCAAACAAATCCAAGAAATGTTGTTTGTGAGTCCAACCCTTAATATCAGTTTTGTGAAATTACTCCATCTCTAATTAGCATGTATTTTCTCTTTCAAAGCAGAAATCTGACTCCTACATTGCATAGTCTTTCATTCTCTTAATGTTCCATTCTGAATGCATTACTTTTAAGCCTATCCTTTGTATTTTGTTCCCCTGTCGCTCAATATTGGTTTCCTTCCCAAATGTACTGTGCTATTTCCCCTGCCTTTTCATGATCTAGCACCAGTATATTCTCAGAACTTTAGGTTCTCCCTCTGTGACCTCACTACTTGTGGAATATATGGCAGTAGCAAATCCTTTGAAAACATCCATCAATTAACTGTGCTTATCCAGAAAATCCTCACTCATTTCATCTACTTCAGAAGCCTTATTTTTTTAATTCCCATTGAAACTGCTTAACTTTCTCTTTGAACTCTGTTAAAGAATGAGTTTAATATTCCACCTGTTAGCTTACGATCGTGTGATACTCCTTACCAATGTTACCTAAATATTTATGAACTCTCAAACTTCCATGCAGTTGTTATGACATTTCTCCATTAAAAACAAAAATCTTCATTTCATTCTTAGTCCTTCTGACTTTTCTGACATGCCCACATGTGTGTATTCCTTTTCTGAGTGTTTTGAATTTTCTACTGCCTTGTACTCCACAATGATTTCTTACCTATCTGCTGTAAGAGAGCAAATCAAGATGAAACCCCATTTTCAGTATATTGGACCCAGTTCTGCCTCCAGATATGCAAGGCTAACTCTCGTTAACCACAATTGGAGTTGGGCAGATATATTCTGACTTCAATACAGCTTTTATCATGAATACAAGACTCGGATCTTTATCCTGCAAATACTTATGCTTAAGAATGGTCTCCTGGAATCCAGGGGAGTTACTCATGTGCACAAAGGATCCCAGGTGAGTAAGTATTTGCAGGACCAAGGCCACATACTGATGTCCAGACAGCAGTGCAGTTGCAATGGAACCACACACCATACTTGTGTTCAGTGCTTCGCATCCCAGGATGAGATTTTGCCTTCGGGCATAGCTCTGCAATGGTGTAGCTGCTAGCACTTAGCTTTCTCAACTCTGGTGCTCGGGAGAATGAAGAAAGCTTCTTCACCCCTTCCCCCTGGCACTAGTTCAGCTCTGCTGGCTGGCACATAGTCTTTCTCAAACTCAGAAAGTAAACAGGTTGTTTTAAAAAATAATAATATATAGAACACATCTCCTGTACTTCAGGTATCAGGTCATTGCAGAGGACAAATAAATAGATTCTTCCACTTTCATAAGCTTTCAGAGATTTTTGAGAAGGTGTACAATACATGTAACATAACCTTTGAATCACTGCATTGTAAATTCCATAGATATCTGTTCAGCAGGGAATAAAGGTAGAATGTAGGAGGATTTTGAAGAATAATTAGAAGAGGGGGCCAGTCTAGGAGTGAGGCAGCAAAAGTAATAGGTTTGACTGGGGAGAAATGTTAGACAAGGAAAAACAATCTCTTCAACTATAATAAATGCAGTTTTGGAATAACAGCTTTGCTTCTAATACTTCTAATACTCACTTCTCCCAATGATCATATGCATGTTTCATAAACAGCAGATTATAATTTTACTTTTAGGGCCCAATTTTGAAAGATGACCTGTAATTTTTAGGCACAGTTTTGTTCATTTAATCTTTCCATCCATATTTTGCATCCACAGCAATAGGATTTAACCATTAATGACTGCACCTAAAAAACTGAAGATAGATGTCAGACCCATTTACCTTTTAACGTAAGGCTGAAAGGTAATGTTCAGGTCAAGTCTACCTTTTTTATTTTTATTTTTGCTTTATGACTGTGTTTATATTTTAGTTGATAGGGTGGGAAATTTTGTGCATTTTCTATTCGCCTCTCATTTTACCCAGTCCCTTCCAATTAACTCCCGTTTGCTGGCTCTAACCACCAGGAAACACTGTGTTAATCTATAGAGAAATGCAATCAAAGAAATAGAACTAGAAGAATGAAAGCTGGTGAGGATAAATGAAAGAGCACAGACTGCTGAAAGCAGCCAGTAAAGTCAACCTCTTACCTTAAGGGTAAAAAAGCAAAAAATATATAATAGTAATAATCACACCTAGCTCTTATATAGCACTTTATATCAGTAGATCTCAAAGCACTTTATAACAGAGGAAAGAATCTTTAGCTCCACTTTACAGATGGGGAAGTGAGGCACAGAGGTGAAGTGACTTGACTAAGGTCATCCAGCAAACCATTCATCAACAAAAGTTGATCCACACACCTTGTCTCTGATGTTCTGGGACCATCCTGGCTACAACAACACGGCAAATAGCAGGCAATTGGCAAATCTGTGGAGGGGGAACAACTCAGGTCTACTGAATCCCAGTCCAGTGCTCTATTTGCTAGGCTTCACTGTCTATCAAAATATCACCCCACATTCAAAAAAAAAAAAAAAAAAAAGACTCCAGGCTATTGGAATAAGAGTAGAATAACATCATACCATTCCTAATCTAATTACAGTCATGGTCATGAAAATGAATTTCTATTGTGACAGTTTCTGTTCATGTTACTGTCTTTTGCTAAAGAATTAAACATGTGCCTGAGTCTTCTCTCTTTTCAGTTTCACACCAAGATAACTTCATTGATTTTAATGGAATTGCTTCTGATGTCATACTGGATTAAATGAGAGAAGACTCAGGCACTGTATCTTATTCCATTCCTGAGACATTCTGAGATTTAGGCAGTCACTCACTTTCATCCTTTCAATAATTTTCCATAAATTGGTTAGTGACCAATTCCCATAATTCCATTGTATAGCCTTTGTGACTTTTAAAAATAAGTGATGGGTTGATGAATCACAATATACAATACTGGAAAAATTCTCCAGTACAATATAGAATGTTTTTTTATATGTTGCACTGGATTTTAAAATTCTAATACCTGGCAATGAAAAAAGGAAGTGATAGCACATGAATCCACTTTTGTGACAATTAAAGTTAGAATGGGAAACTCTACAGTACAAATTTGTCTGATTTCTGTTTTGTGATAGCATGCTTGTGGCTCTCCTCAGCTGCTGTAACTACAGAATGATCCGCAAAAAGAAGAACAGGAGTACTTGTGGCACATTACAGAATGATCGTGCTTCTGATGATAAAACTGACCAAAAAAGAAGTTCTTTCATTGAGAAACCTATGCACCATGACATTTAAGAAGTGAGTGCCAGGGGATGAGCAGATTGGTAATGGGTTATATAGCTGGCAGGAAATGAAAATTGTTGCCATCCGACAATGGTTTGGGAGGGGATTACGTGAAGTGTTTCATCTCTGTCCAGTTCCCAGTGGGCAAGTGTCCACCTTGCAAATATCATCACACGTAGTGCTAACCCTTATCTCCAGCCAAACAAGAGGCCAAAGATGGAATGGGCACACTAAAGGAACTACTTTCTCACTCTTTCAAGTGATAACTCAAGCTCCAGTTGGAGGTTATGTTTTGGGGAGGCGCAGGAAAGCTTGTGCTACTGCTTGCTTGATTAAATAGAGAGCTTTAGACTTCACGGTGGTCACTCAGTCTGGGACCTTTCATGAGCATGAAGTGCGCACACACATTTTAAAAAGTAATCATTTTTAACAGGCCATGTCAATAGGTAGATCAGATAGCAATACAAGGAAATCATGAGTTTAGCAAGCAGAGTACTGGCACAGAAGTTGTGAAAGCAGCAAGGCTGTATATTAGACACACAAATGTGAGTTTGTCCCTGCAGAATGCTCAGTCCTGGTCCAGAAAAATGATAGTGGTTTAAAAGTCAAGATTGTTGATAGTACATGCTGAGGAGGGCCAAGAATAGCTGTGCTGTGCAGCTCCAGATAATGGGGCTTGGTTTGTATTACTTTGGATTTCTACAGCAACTTTTATCTAAGGATATCAAAGCACCTTATAAACATTCATGAATTAAACTTCACAGCATCTACCTGAGGCGAGTAATGTTGTCCCCATTGAATGGATAGAGAAACTGAGGCACTAAAAACTTGTCTCCAGTTATCTGAAAAGTCATCAACGGACCTGGTAACAGAGGTTATACCTCCTGACTTTTAGTCTGATGCTTTATTCCCCCCCCTTAAACATTTGCTGCAGATGCACTACACAATAAGCTGCACGTTTACTATTTTGTAGGGGTGATCATGGTGTTACACCCTTAATTAACAATTTTTGAATCACTGCAAATATAGCTATGTCAACGGTCTCTCAACTATACTGACAGAAGGTTGGTAGCTTTAGAACTCCACTGCATGGGCTGCTACAAAGGGCATCTGTAATTATGCTGTAAGTATCATTGAGGTTACATAAGAATTTCTATGCCACATTTGCTACTGCAGAGGGGACAAAATATTCTATTAAATTGCCTTGTCTCTGCTGCAGGTTCTGTGGCAAAGTCACCTATAACTAAGTAACCTGAGGGTTTGTCTACACGGGGAAATATACTGGCATTACTATATGGGTTTAATTAAATATATAGCACTATAATTATACTGGTATAACTCCCCATGCAGACAGGGGCGGCTCTATGTTTTTTGCCACCCCAAGCACGGCAGTCAGGCAGTCTTCGGTGGCGCGCCTGCGGGCGGGCCCGCGCTTTCGGATTCAGTGGCATTTCTGTGGGTGACCTGCTGGTCCCACGCCTTCACCCTACCCGCCGCCGAAGCCGTGGGACTGGCGGACCTCCCGCAGGCATGCCACCGAAGGCCGCCTCACTGACGCTCTCACGATGACCAGCAGGCCACCCGCTGCAGCTTGCTGCCCCAGGCACGCACTTGCTGCGCTGGTGCCTGGAGCCGCCCCTGCATGCAGACACTCTAATTCAGAATAATAGTGGCCTTTTTCAATTTAACTTAATTTGCTTGGGCAATGCACAAGATGGAGCCATGAAAGCAACCTCTCCTCCATGACTTACACAATGTATGCAATGGCAGATCACATTAGCAGTGTCTGTGAGCATGGACTGCCTAGTCCTTGCTCCCTCCAGAGAACAAGTCACCTAGAAAGGCTCAGGGAGGAAAAGGTCTTTGAGTCATGGAGTGGAGTCAGCACACCACTGGAGAAATCTGCACCTGCCTTATATATGTGGGGAAGGAGTATGTCAAACCTCTTGAAGGGTGTAGCAATTATGCAATCATTCATGCACTGGGGAGTTCCCAAAAGGCATTCTTCCTGAGGCACAATGAGTCTCTTGCTCCCCCAGGTAGAAGGTGGCCCTGTGTGGCTCCCACTGTAGTCCTCTGCCTACAGGGTGCACAAAATCCCACTTGCTAAGTCCACAATGTCTCTTCCACAGGGCTAACAATCTCCTGGGTTCTTTGCCACATCTATGTGGCTTTAGATCCACTTAACTCCTTCCTGGTTTCTTTCAAAGATCAACCCAAGAGATGAGCTTGATTCTTTCCCATTTCCATTTGATCTCAGAGGAGGGACCTTATAATAGCTGTGATGTCCTGTCCCCTTAAATGTTTGAACACTCCCCACTTCCCAAAAAAAAAGCCTCACTTTCATGCTGCAAAACTGAAACTAACGCTACCACCACAGCAGACAGCTCTTTCTATCAGCTCCCTCTGTGTCCTTCTCCACTGGGTCCAACTATAACATACTGGTGATTAAATTTATATCCCATGAGTGTTCAGTGCTCCCATTGCCTGAAGAACAAGAAAGAGTAATCAGATAACAATTTCAAAAAAAGACTAGGGCAGGGAGCCCGAGGGAAGTTTGCCTAGAGACACAAGGTGACAGACTTCTGTTTTTCCTGCAAGGACAGTGTAAGCCAGCCAGTTAGAGAGGGGGAAGTAGACAAATAAAGATAGAACAAAAGAGAAGGTTTTTGCAATTATTGCCAGAGCTATTCAAACAGGCCAACCACATGCACATATTGCCACTGGCTGACCAAACTGGCTGACCAGGAGACAGAGAGAAACAGCCTGTAGTCTACACTGAGGGTCTATATCCAGCAGAGGGAGCCCAAGTGCAGTCAAAGGAAGAATTCTGCAGTATAACCACACAGCCAAAAGAGGCAAACTGAGTCCGAGTGTATAGCGGGGGGAAAGAGGTTCCCATGTGGAAGAGAAGACATCCAGGAGGAATGAAGTCCAACAGGAGAACAGAGAAGTGGCATTTTTTATGGGCAGTGTTGGTGACTCTGACAAAAATCATACATCACGGGTGATGTAACTCAAATGTTTTCAGCAATTTGTAACTTGCAACTCCAAAGAGTTTTCAACCTTGCTGACAGTGATGGGTCCAAAGACAAACTGACTGCTATGTGATCTATTGCCCCCACCTGTGTCTGGAACTGCCACATACACCACAATTACTGCAGGAACAATTTTCTCCTATCCCATAGATGATAGCAGAATTATGTCTGTTCTGGAAGTTACTGAGCTTACATGCAAGAAGGTTGTTGAGGTAGTTTTGGCCATGGGGACTGCGGAGAAGGATTCTCTGGATTTTAATGTGGACTGAGAATTTCACCTCTTGAATTGGCAAGACAGAGGACCATGAGAACATAAGGCATTTCCATGTGGTTATTGTGCACAAACTATGCATGCTGAGAAGGATTGCTGGGCACAGCATATTTATTTGCATAAAGTACCAGAAAAAAGGACATGTCACCATGATCTGTCTCACAGTTCAGTGACCCGCAAGACAAAGTAATCATATATCCAAGAAGACCCCTATGAAGACTGAACCTAAGAAAGGGCAGAAATCAGGAATTCATCATGTGGAAATAGACGAGCTCTAGTGAGTCTGATCAAGACCTAGCACTACATATGTTATCAGAAGCTGAAGTCAGAGATGGCATCTGGATCACACCTACAAGAATGGTGCTTGATTCTGGTGATAGATATATGCAGAAATCCGTGAGATGGTGGCTCTTAATCACAAATTTCATCTGGAAGAAATATCCAACGTTTAGAATAATTTTACTTGAGAAAAGTTAGTCCGAAAAGAGATATTCTAGATGAAAGTTCAGCCATATGAGCAATTGTTTCATGTTTGAATGTGATTGAAGGAAAGTTATCGACCATTATTTGGTAGATCTTGGCTGTTACAAGGAAAGAAAAATGGAAATGAACTAAAGAGTGTGAGTGTGCATTTAAGGAAACAAAGAAATGGTGACATCTGCCTAAGTTCTTATGTGCTTCAATGCCTCACTACCATTATAATTGGCTTGTGATGCTTCACCTTATGTAGTGGATGCAGTTCTTTCCCACATTTTCCTGATGGCATGGAGAAACCAATTCATTCACTTCATGAACACTCACTGCACATGAGAAGAACTATGCCCAAATAGAGTGAGAAGCTCTTAGCATTATCTTTAGAATTTGGAAGTCCCATACCTATCTGTATAGTTGACATATTTCCTTGCTGATGGATCATCTCCCATTACTTTCAGTTTTTTGGACCAAAACATGAAATTTCATCATTAACTGCTGCTCATATGTAGTGATGGGCATTGCTACTTTCAACTCATTCCTATACTATTCAATTCTGTAAGGGGACTGAACATGGCAATGCTGACTGGCTCTCATGCCCAACCTCCTGTCAACCTAAAGAAATATTGAAGTGTTTTATGTCAATTTGATGTCTAGGTTACCCCTCATAAGCACAGACATTAACAGAGATACCACTAAGGAAAATGTGCTTTCTCTTGTGAAAAGAATGGTTCCACAGAGCACAGTGTTGGATCATAAGAATCCTCCGTTTACACAATTCATGTCACATATATGTGAACTATCTATGAATCACAGTTGTGTCTTTTTGGGAATGTGTGTGATCGTTCCAAAATCACTTCAATTTCAGGCTTTGGAAGCTCTTCATGAAGATCATTTTGACCATAACCTGGAGTCATGTCTAGTGCCTAGGGATCAACAAAGACATTGAGAGGAAGGTGACATGCTGAGTACCTGTCAGCAAATTCAGCATGATCCTGGCCCAGCTTGTCTACAACCTTGGTCATGACCTCATACTTCTTGGACACACATTCACATGGACTTTGCTGGATCTTCAGATAGTTATGTTTTTGGTCATAGTTGATGCCCATTCAAAATGGCCCAAAGTTTTCACAATGACTTCTACTACAGCTATCAAAACCATTGGACATCCTTGTACCTTGTCTAGCCAGTTTGGTTTACCATTGCAGTCGGTGAGTGATAATGGACCTCAATTCTGTTATGATGAATTTCAATGGTTCCTAGCTTCAAATGGAATTCACCACATATATTTGGCTCCATACCATCCTGCTACAAACAGACTAAAGGAATGTTTTGTACAAACAGTAAGAGCTAATAAGTCTTTTTTGAATCATCAGCAGAAATTATAAAATTTATTTCTTGTTACAGAACATACAATGTGCTTTACTACCCAGGAGTCACCTACAATTCTTTTCTTGAAGCAATCTTTGTGTATCTTTTGTAACCTGTTATGTCCTCATGCTAACTCACACGTAGCCAAATCCCAAGATATGCAACTGATCAATGTGAGACTTTATCATTCTTTTCAAGTAGAATATTTGAACTCACAACTTTGGTTGTGAAGTGAAATTAATTGTAAAATGCATGTGATCTGTTTTATTTGTAGTAAAACTACCCAATGGTATTTTTATGGAAACCACATGTAGACCAGTTGTAGCCATCACAAGTACTGGAGATCAGAGATGTTCTAGTAGGACTTTCTTTTCCTCTGATCAAACCTCCTTCTGATACAACTCCTAATTTTGATTATTTGGTGGAAGAAACTTTGGTACCAGGTCCAGTTGATCCCCTCAACTGTTCCTGTTGTTCAGTACACTGTCTCATCACTACATTATCCCAAGACTGCAAAATAGAATTGTGGGCCTGAACTTAAAAAGATGTTTAGTTGGTGAGTTGCTATTCCAGGGCAGAAAAATCCCGTGCAAGCTGAGACTCTGCGGTAGTCCACATGCAACTTTGTTAAGTTATAAAGTTAAAAAGTGTTTCATGTCAGCCATACAATAATGTATATTATATATATTAATATATATTTTGGAAGTTTTCTAAAGTAGGGTGGAGGAATTTAATGTACTGTCCCTTTAAGTGTTTGAGCACTCCTCCCTCCCCTATACAAAGACTCACTTTCATATTATTTTCAGTTTTACAGCCTGAACAATAAAATTACCACTTTACGCAGGCTCCTGTGTTTCTATCAGCTTGTTTTGCATCTATCTCTGTATCTGTTGAGTCTAAATATAACAATATCCTCACCCCATTTCATAGTACTCCTTGCTGTAGCCTATAATCACATGGTCCTTCTGGGATTTCCCAGCATTCTTGTGTTCTGTAAGGAAGCACAGGTGAGATCTTAGGAAGGAAAAATCAGTTTCACACATACAGAATGGGAAGAGACTGTCTAGGAAGGAGTACGGCAGAAAGGGATCTAGGGGTTATAGTGGACCACAAGCTAAATATGAGTCAACAGTGTGATGCTGTTGCAAAAAAAACAAACGTGATTCTGGGATGTATTAACAGGTGTGTTGTGAGCAAGAAACGAGAAGTCATTCTTCCACTCTACTCTGCGCTGGTTAGCCTCAACTGGAGTATTGTGTCCAGTTCTGGGCATCGCATTTCAAGAAAGATGTGGAGAAATTGGAGAGGGTCCAGAGAAGAGCAACAAGAATGATTAAAGGTCTTGAGAACATGACCTATGAAGGACAGATGAAAGAATTGGGTTTTTTTAGTTTGAAAAAGAGAAGACTGAGAGGGGACATGATAGCAGTTTTCAGGTATCTAAAAGGGTGTCATAAGGAGGAGGGAGAAAACTTGTTCACCTAGTCTCTAAGGATAGAACAAGAAGCAATGGGCTTAAACTGCAGCAAGGGAGGTTTAGGTTGGACATTAGGAAAAAGTTCCTAACTGTCAGGGTGGTTAAACACTGGAATAAATTGCCTGGGGAGGTTGTGGAATCTCCATCTCTGGAGATATTTAAGAGTAGGTTAGATAAATGTCTATCAGGGATGGTCTAGACAGTATTTGGTCCTACCATGAGGGCAGGGGACTGGACTCGATGACCTCTCAAGGTCCCTTCCAGTCCTAGAATCTATGAATCTATGAATCTTGATCTGGAATCTAACCAAAAGAACTAGCATGTCCTGTTACAAGGGGCCAGAGTCAAAACTCTTTATATGAGCAACTTCAGACTCTTGAGACCTTTGAAAGCTAAACTCGGAGCCAAATCTGAATTTTACAAACAATCAAAATCAGGTATTCAAAACCAGATTTCAGATCTAAATTTGGAGGCTTGAGCCTTAAAACATAAATTCTTTGTTTACCCTTTAATATCCAAATCCTTAATTTCTTTACATACTCAAAACTCACAATAAATTCAATGGGAACACAGGATGCAGGATTGCAGGATCCAGTCTTAATAGTTTGAAAGCATTAACATAAACATGGACTTTTTATGTAAAGCACATTCTCACACACACCTATTTTTAAAAAGCATACAATAACCAAAGAATTAAAATCTATATATCTTAAAGCAAAGAAGGGAAAGTGGGGACATTTTTTTTTCTAATCAAGTTTCTAATTCACCTGTACAGAATACCATTTGCTTGGGAAGAGAGTGCTAAGCATTTACACATGTAAATAGCATTTATTATTGTAATCTGGCACAGGGATGAGGTGTGTGACATGCAGCCTGAAAAGACAGTCCTATGCTGTCCAGCCAAGAAGCAGCTTTGAAAGCATCAGAACACTATGTCCTCCCAGAACAGATGAAACAGATGGAATGCATGTCCTTTTGCAGAGAGATTTGCCAGCTTCTCTGTCTGACACACATCCTCCCCCTCCACCTGACATTTGAAGTACATTGTTCCAATAAAATATATATATATATATATATATATATATATATATATATATATATATATATTTTTTTTTTAAAAAGTCTGTCTCTCGTTTTGTAAAAGTCTAGCAATCGAGATACTGTGAACATGAAGCTATGATTAAATTTGATTAATATATTTGTATTGTTTTCAGTATTCACTCCCAAGTACAGATTTTGCATATAGTTGATGCACTTGCATATGCAAATTTGGTGTGCACACCAGTTGGAAATCCACTGAAAATTTGGGCCTCAAAGTAAGCTGAGACTGAAACACCACAAGATTAAATATTGCCAAATAGCCTATTGCGCTTTGTGGTTTTTCAGCCATAGGGCATATTAAGCAGGAACAGCAGCAGATCCCAGCAAGGGTTTTTTAAGTCCATCTGCACTGCGGATTTTGGCAAAAGTGGGCCTATTAGCTAGCCCCCAGATGAGGATGGAGGAGCAGGTCAGCTGGCCACAGTCAAAAGGAGGAAGAATCAATTGGTCAACTGGCTGTCTCCTGAAGACTGATTTGAGGAAAGGTATGGCCCTTTGGTTGCCTCAGAAAGAGGACACCAGATTGGAAAGGATAACAGAACTCCTGATTCTGTCTGAAACAAGGTAAGAAGTAATGAGGAAAATGAGAAGGGTGAGGGTTTAAAAAAAAAAGGAGAGAGAGAAGAGAAGGAGTAGGGCTTAACTTGGGTTCCTGGAAATAAGGAAGGAACCTTCGATGAAAAAGCAAATCTCCAAAAAAGTTGTGCTTATACAATGGCCAAAAGTTCAGATACCAGCATGCTAAATGTAGCTGCTGGTTGTTATTACTTTACTGCTACATTTCTATGTATCTCCATTCTGAGTGGCAGTGGCATACTGTGAGGCAGAGCTGATATAGCATGTTACAGATCTAGTTCACCCAACAAAGTTCTGATAGCCAAGGCTACAAATATAACTGAAGTACTTGTGCATTCACTGAATTATCAGTTTGTAAAGCCAGGGAGTATACAAAGCATTATATAAAATTAATCTATATATTCTTTTAAGAAATAAATAGTTCCATAAGAGGCATAAGTGGCATACCAAGATCAGCTTAATTTTTTTCTGAGATGCTGAATCGAAATATTAAGTGTCAGTATGTGACATTTCACTGGTCAAATGACACTACAAAGCTTGTTCAAGTTCAATGAGTTTTTTCACGAGTGGAATACAAACTATCTATATATTCATTACAAATCATTGACGATACCATAAATCTCAGTGAGTGCTTTGTGCTGTGTCTGATTCTTGAATTTAACAAAGGTGACTCTCTTAGGCATAATTGCTCCTCACATTCAAAGAAACTCATTCATGGGGAGGTAGAAGAAAGACCGTCCTTGAATAATATATAAAGATCCTGTGGCTAATGGAAAGATGTTCATAGGTCATCTGAAATGCACACAGTTGACAGAGTTCAGATACTTGCTTTGTTTATGTCAAGGCCTTAATATATTCAATACTGAAACTAAGTGAAATTATTCATCTTCTTTAAATACATGATGAGGTGGAATTTGGATTGGTTGCTGCAGAGAGAGACTATGGGGAGGGAACATAGGGAGAGGGAATTTCCATGAGGTTCTCCTGCCAAAATTTCCTTCTAATGTTTCTACTGGGGGAATGCAAGAGGCAGAGTTTGACATCACCCTCAACTTACTCTCCATAAGAATCATGGGGTTTTGCCTGTGTATCTCTGGGGGAACAGGGTCTTTTGCATGGAGGCTCTGTGGCAGCACGAGAGTCTCTGGTGGATCTCCCCATTTCACTATCAACAGGGTTCCACCTAGCTGCGGCACCAGGACTTCTTCACTAGTTGTTGTGCTGGTTCCTCCATAAAGGGAGAGTCCATTATATAGAGGAGAGAAAAGGTTAAGCAGTTTGAGGCTGTTATTTTCCAATAAAATAATAATTTTGTATGTTAGTCCACCTAGGACACTGGGAGGTGGGGGAGGGCAACAATGCTCCTTCACCCCAACTTATGACCAGAACTCCAGACCCACAGAGGGTGTCCTGGTCCAAGGTTTGGGGCAGGGTCAGGTGTGTGTGTTTGTGGGGGACGGGGTTGTTAAAATGCAGTGGAAGAGGCAATTCTGTTTTCCCTGTGGGACATGTGAGATCTAAATGTGGATCTAGAGACTCTCCTCTTTCCTCACCCTTCTGTCCACCTCTAAAATATCATAATTAGTTGTTTGTGTATGTATTTACATTTGAGTGAAACAGTTATCTGCCCAGACTGCTGAATTATATTGAACCATTCATTCTTCCCATGCTAACTGGTGGTCTGATATAGTCAAAAGAAGTCTGTTTTCAGAGCCGCATGGGAAACAGAAGCCTTGAAAGAGTTCTATGGGCTTGTGAAATGTACAATTTGTTTTTTGCTAAAATATTCCTTTAGTGATAAATTATTATCCTCTACTTAGATTGTAAGCATTTTAATTAAGCAGTAAGTACTTTAGGGAAGGGACTATCTTTTTTTTTGTCTGTTTGTACAGAGCCTAACACAATGCGGTTCTAGTCCATAATGAGGGCTCCTAGGCACTATGATAATACAAATCATAAATAATAATACAGGAGCTAAGTCAGTTTAAAAAGCATACATATGCCTTCTTGTACTTTTTCTTCCTCGTGTCATCTCAAAGAATCCTTACAGACATGGGGAGCAGTATAGTGTCACCATTCATTACTATCCATGACTTGTTCCTCCAATAAGTCTAGCCTTGCCAATGTGCCTACCTACCATGTCCCACCATTTAGTTGGTGGTCAGCCTCTAGGTCTGTTTTGACTTTGTATTTGCATTGTTTTCTTTGGCGTGCTATCATATTTGTCTTCACAGTGATCCCACCATCATAATCTGTTCAATTGCAGACAATCATGTTCCCTGATTTCACATCCCACTCTCCTTTGAACATCTTCATTTATCTTAAAATCATTCCAGTTTACACCTTCCGCCTCCCAAAGAACTCTTCTGCACTGCCTCCAGCCCTCTGATGTCTGTTGCATTTAATGAAGCTGCTTCCAGACCATGGAGGAATACTATTAGTACACTAGTTTGATACATTTTCACTTTGGTGCCAAACGTAATGCTTTTATCAGTCCATAATTTCATCAACTTCTGTGCAGCATTTGTAGCTAAAGCACATCTCTTGTTAATCTCATTCTTGATGGAATTGTCAACACTGATCTAACTTCCTAGGTATACATAAGATTTTACTTGTTCTGTGACTTCACTGCTGCTGCATTTCAACACTTTATTGTCCTTTTCTCATCTGACTATGTCTAAATACAAAAGAATCTGAGAATGAGTTTATCTGTTTCTTTATCCGTTTCTTCAAGCTTATATGATTATTGAAGTTGGTACTGATGATGCTAAGTGAAAAGTGACAGATATCATGTCAGAGCTACTTTTTGATTGATATATAACCTTTCAAGTGAGGCTCACCAATCACTTTTCCAATATTAATTAGTCATCTTTTAATACTTTCCTGCTTTGGATAGAGGTATCATATTGAATCCATTTTACAGATAGGTAAACTGAAGAACAGAGAGATTCTATGATTTTTTTTATAGTCATACATTGGGCTCTCTGGTGCATGGAGGAGTGAGGCCATTGTTCAACCTTCTAAGAGAGTAGAATGCATTTCTGTCCATGGCCAGAATTGATATGCCTCCACATGTATTAAGTTCACTAATTTATTTACCAGATGTTTATTGAAGGCATCTTGTAAAAGATTATAGACCTTGAATGAATGTGTAGCTTCCACATAGAAGTATACTATGCATCTCAATTTTATGTATATTTGCATCCTGCAATGCCCTCTGCAGGCAATTAAGAATGTACAAGACTGTTTAAAGACAAGTATCAGAGGGGTAGCCATGTTAGTCTGAATCTGTAAAAAGCAACAGAGGGTCCTGTGGCACCTTTAAGACTAACAGAAGTATTGGGAGCATAAGCTTTCGTGGGTAAGAACCTCGCTTCTTCAGGTGCAAGTAATGGAAATCTCCAGAAGCAGGTATAAATCAGTATGGAGATAACGAGGTTAGTTCAATCAGGGAGGGTGAGGTGCTCTGCTAGCAGTTGAGGTGTGAACTCCAAGGGAGGAGAAACTGCTTCTGTAGTTGGAAAGCCATTCACAGTCTTTGTTTAATCCTGATCTGATGGTGTCAAATTTGCAAATAAACTGGAGCTCAGCAGTTTCTCTTTGGAGTCTGGTCCTGAAGTTTTTTTGCTGTAAGATGGCTACCTTTACATCTGCTATTGTGTGTCCAGGGAGGTTGAAGTGTTCTCCTATAGGATTTTGTATATTGCCATTCCTGATATCTGACTTGTGTCCATTTATCCGCTTGCATAGTGACTGTCCAGTTTGGCCAATGTACATAGTAGAGGGGCATTGCTGGCATATGATGGCATATATAACATTGGTGGACGTGCAGGTGAATGAGCCGGTGATGTTGTAGCTGATCTGGTTAGGTCCTGTGATGGTGCTAGAGGTACGGGTGGGTGGTTATCAGAATTTGGGCCAGCATCTCCGCGGGGTGCTGTCCGTGAAAACACTGGATCCCCTCTAGGATGGGGCCCACAAACCAACCTAACAGTCATGGAGTACCCTCCTCCCCCCCCACTCTGCTTCTTGGCTTGTGTCAAATTCATCCGATGCACCTTTTTAAAATTCTTGTACCAAGAATTCCACCAGCTGATGGTCAAAATCTTCCCCTCCTAGATTGTCATCCATAGCAATGGCGTTAACTTCAAAGACTACTACTATTATTCCACTTACACACTCAGGACAAAGATATCTAGCGAGTCCTTGTTTCCCCCCAGCCTGGATTTTCTAAGCAGTGGGTGAGAGATGCAGATATTTGTTCAAAAGATTGTAGTGTGTTTGTGTTTCTGGTGGCCTGGGAGTCTCAGAAGCTGTCTGGAACAGTTATCACAGTGTTCATCGTCATGTCACCTGACTAGCCTCCCGCTATCTCCTTTATTTTGCTCAGCACTCATGTGGAGACTTTCTCTGGGTAAAAGGTCTTCTTTCTCCCTGTGTAGGACACATGCAAGTAGGATTTTTCTTTGCCATGTATTATCTTGAAAGGCCAACATTTTATGCCTGCTCCAGTGATAGAGATTCTTTTTTCCTGCCTTCTCTGCTAGTCCTCTGCTTAATGCTGAAGATAGTATTAGAGTTGTGTTTGGGTGCTGTGGCTGGCACTCAGGAAAGCACAAGAGCTACAACTGTCCATGACTCTTGCCCAGAGTAGCAAAGATGGAGGTTTTTTGTGCTCTGGACCCTTTAAGGATCATTGGCAAGAACATGACACAATCTACCGTGTAGTTATTTCACTGAGAATGAATGACATTGAACAGTGGGCGTCCTCGTCATTTCTCTGTCATCAACAGTAACCTTTATTAATTAGGAAGTAATGGGTTGATAGACAGACAGCAGGTAGAAATACCATATAGACAGATGAAAAGTTGGAGGGAGGCAAATAAACACAGCAGTGCACAGATTAAAATATATGTGACTACTAGTAAAACCCCACGACTACAGGCAGCTTTGAAAGATGTTTATGTTCAGATTATAGTTTTATGACTTACTCTTTCCAATATTTATGAACACAGAGGGTATTTGCCTGAGGCATGATACAGTTGCAAAGTATTAAAACTGGTAATGATTGCTTAACACTCTGAACAACATAATTATATTTTTGAGCATTTTAGCAATTGATTTAAGGATGCATACTGTACGTTGGAAAAAAATATATATGATATATCCTAGGAATAAAACTGATCCTTTCATCATTTGCATTGAGATCTGTAAAGTTTGAAACTTTATATCATCAAAATAAATCACATTGCTCTCATTTTACATATGTTTACATTTTACAAGGTTCATCATAATCATAGAATATCAAGGTTGGAAGGGACCTCAGGAGGTCATCTAGTCCAACCCCCTGCTCAAAGCAGGACCAATCCCCAGAAAGAGTTTTGCCCCAGATCCCTAAATGGCCTCCTCAAGCATTTGACCCAATAACCTCTTGATGCCAACTGGCAGAAAATAGTGGGTGTGTATAGGGTTTTACAGGAATCCCCTGGGTCAGATATATGCATAACAGTTCACCAAAGGATGGCATTTAAGATCTCTACTAAGAGCCAATAGCCCACTTGTCATCATAATCATTGCAAAATGTCTGCACTGATAATATTTAAAGAGTTATGCATCTATACTGAAAATTATGTTAAGGTCTTGGAGTTAAGGTTCGGCACTGGCAGGTGACATGCCTCAGACATGTTCATTTCTGGCAGGAGGTAACAGATGCTTATCTCCTTGACTGGTCATATGTGTATTGTATGTCTCACAGTGGAAGCCTATTTGCATATTGAGCTAGGTGCCAGTCAAAAAGCTGTGAAATCTACAGGAGAGAAAATCTATGGGAAGAAACAAAACAGCAGTAAGGACAGGAGTGTCCTGTTTATGAATGAAGACAAAGGATGGGGCTTGTATATCTTGGGAGGCAAAGGAACACACAGGGTCCTTCACGTAGGTGACAAGCTGACAGCATGTCTGTCTCTGAAAAGAGAATCAGAGCTAAGCCTAGCTATAAAGAGCTGTAAGGACTTTAAGTGAGCAATACGCTAATAGATATGAAAGTATCTAGTTAATTAAGTCTAGGTTCTAGAATGTGTTATGATTTTATTGTGTATATAACCATTTGTTTCCAATACTTCTCCTTGCTATTTATTGTGAATATCTGTGCTGGCAATTAAACAAATTTCTACTTGATTTGACTCTGAACTTATCTAAGTGCTATGTGTTAAGCAGAGTGTTGATATGAGCTGAAACTAGTAAACTGGAGGGTACAATTTCTTTGGAAGCAGCAAATCTGTGAATATTGTGAGCTTCTGGTAGACTAGCTGCTGGATTTTGTAGTGAGGTGCACAGAGGACTTGGGGGTAGGGGTGTGCCTGTTGCTAACCTGTCGAGAAATAGCAGGGCCTGTGATCCCTAGATGGAATGCTTGTGTTGCCAGTAGAGTTGGGGCACTGACTCCTGGCAGGCACAGACAAAGCTTTCTTATGATGACTCAGAACCCTGCGTAATCCTGAGGGAGTATCACAGAACGTCCCACACAACATGTGCTTAAAAGTCTAATAAAACCCAAACTAGTTATACACTGATATTTCACAGGCCTGCTGTGCACATAGCATTTCTGAGGGAAAATACTCCCTCTGATGTCACAGAAAGTAAACTTAATTGCTATGCAGCGATCCTTTCTCAAGAGCACAATTTCTGAGACAGATCTGGAACTCAGTTATGTTGATACATGTCTGGAGTATTTATGATGGCTGCATTGGAGATACGCTGGATTTACACCAGAAGAATCTGCGCCTTTTACTTTGCCAGGACTCAGTATAGAATACCAGTATTGTTATATTTTTATGAAGATTTACAGCATAGAATATTCCATTTAGCATGCAAAGTGGATATTTGTGTAAAGAACTTCCCTTCCCCAACCTTCAGCATGAACAAAATCCTTTCATCTGAATTTTCGTGTATAGTGAGTACTAAAGGGCTTGAAAATAGTTGAAATGAACAGCCATTTGAAATCTGAATGGGTGTTCTTGGACTCGGGCTTTGGCCAGTTCTATGTATGGGCCTTTTCCTTTGGAACGAGGAAACACAGTACGTGGCATAAACAGAAAACCCCAGATATGGAACTGTTATTTTAGAATTATGAAGAAGGGCTGCCAAGCATGGCTCCAAGATTAAAAAGAAAAGAAAACATAAATCCTTACAATCCAATAATGTTCCAAGAGGAGGAGAAGGGATTGCTTCTTGCCACACCTATTATTTTTTTTGCTCAAAATAATATAATCAGAGCTAATCAGAGGATGAGTCACTAAACTTGTCCATCCATAAGTATGCATTTGGATACTCCAGTCTGGATGTGGATGATTCCCTACTTGCTACATGGTTAGAGGGGAAAGTGAAAAGAAAGAAAATGTGGAGTTATACACTGCCGGACAAAGCAAGTCCATTTACAGGAGCTGTTCTTCTGGCCAGCTTTGCAATACTTGTGACTTGAGCACTTTTGAAACTAGGAAATTGTTATGAAAAGTGGCTTCTTACGTGGCCTGATTTATTTTTCACTAATGGGCCATCCCATCAGGGACCCTGCAAACAAAATCTTTATGCTCTGGTAGTTTAAGTACCTTATAAAAGCGAGAATAATGGAATGTGCCTTAAAGTACTATGTTAAAAACAATGCAGCAGAGTAGATTTAAAAATACATTTCATTTTCTTTCCTCAAAATTCACCATTTTAAACAATTAAAACTATATGTAACAAAATATGTTCCTTGATGGTTTGGATGCTTGTATATTCCATTATATAAATAAAGTCCCACTCTTTTAATCTTTAAGTGTTTACTAAAGTTAAGCTGTAAATCACATACATCTCATTGCCATCTTGACAAACTCTCACTGCTAAAGGGTTTAGTAATACTGTATAAAATAGCAGCTGCTGCACTCAGTGTTCTTTCTAATATTTGATGATTTATTTTTGAAGTTTTTTTTCTAAAGGTTTCTGGTTAATTGTTGTGTGCTTTAATTGGACTGCAGTACACTCCTCTTTTGATCACAGAGCAAGCAGCAAGCCATGCTTGGCTAAATCTTTAGGGTATCAGTAGCTTGATAGATTACTTCAGGGTCTCTGTTACTCCCGGGCTACATAGGATGCGGCTCCTGGGCCATAACCAAATGTAAGCATATCACAGGATCTAACAATGTCAGTAGTGATTCCATACTGCCCAATAGACAAGGCATGGATTTCAAACAATAGGAGTAATAACTCCATTGCCCTGATAACATTCACTCCTAACTCCTCCGTCTGAAAGCTGAAGCTGAGACATAATGAAGTTCAAGTTCATTTGCATTCTCAAGGTGTTTCGCTGCATAATTATATCAAGATATTCTTGTGCCTTCTGAAAATTAGATGCTGTGTTTTTCATATCTGCTGATTGTCTCAGATTTAGGCTAAAAACTGGAAAAATCATGCACCCCACAACTGACAATAATATCAAGTTAGATTAGGAGCTTAATTTCTTTTGTCATGGTGATGCTGTGAGATTATTCTGAATAATGTTTGCCTCATTTAATCATCTTTGTGTAGACAATTTTAATATGTTACTCAGTCAATTTATTATGAGTATCCTAACATATTTATGTTCTTACCATAAAAACTACCTGCAAGTAGTTAATATGAGTAAAATGATTTTTTAAATTATTTATGAAAAAATCACTCTCAGCTTTCAAGATACCTTGGAAAAAAGGTAGTTTTCCATTCCTCTCTAGCCATTCCCTACACCTGTTCAAGTTTGAATTTATCTTTCTTAAACATGGGACACCAGAATTGCACACAGTATTCCAGATGAGGTCTCACTAGTGTCTCGTATAATGGTTTCCTCAGGAAGTCAGTGGGTCTCTGGGAGTGCTGGTAGCGTAGGATCTGAGGAGAGAGTCCAAATAGCCAGATAATCCTGCTGTAAGAGTGCCAATGCCTGAGATGATGGGGCGTCCAGGGTTTCCATGTTTATGGATCTTGGGTAGCAGATAGAATACCTCTGGTCTGGGCTCTGGGGGTGTGTCTGTGTAGATTTGTTCCCGTGCTGTAACAGCGAGTTTCTTATGGACAGTCCCTACGTAAAAGAATAAATGGACACACATTGGACATCAAGAACGGTAACATACAAAAGCCAGTAGGTGAATATGTCAATCTCCCTGGACATTCTATAACAGATTTAAAAGTAACTATTCTTGAACAAAAAAACTTCAGAAACAGACTTCAAAGAGAAACAGCAGAACTAAAATTCATTTGCAAATTTAACACCATTAATTTTGGGCTTGAATAGGGACTGGGTCATTACAAAAGCAGCATTGCCTTTCCTGGAATTGACACCTCCTCATCTATTATTGGGCGTCGACTACATCCACCCTGATCGAGTTGGCCCTGTCAACACTGGTTCTCCACTTGTGAGGTAACTTCCTTCTCTTCACGTGTCATTATATAATGCTTGCATCTGTAATCTTCTCTCCATGCATCTGAAGAAGTGAGGTTTTTTACCCATGAAAGCTTATGCCCAAATAAATCTGTTAGTCTTTAAGGTGCCACCGGACCTTTGTTCTTTTTGAAAAGGGTGTTTCTAAACTGTTGTCTGGACAATTGATGGGTCTATCAAAAATTGTGAATATTTATGATGTTAAACAAACTTTTAACCATTGAGTTTACTAAGATCTATGTTGAAAAAACCAAGGAGTACAGCAAACTTGAAGATTGGGCTTTAATTTGGAATATTAATGTGAAATAGCTTTGACTGTTACTTTGCTAAAGTCAGCTGGATAAAAGAGAGATACTAGATGTTATGCTGAACCCAAACCCTGCAGTGTGAGCAGGTATATATTTATTTTCATTTAATGGAATATGTGGTTGGGATTGCTAAAGCCAGCAGTGTCCAAGGATTGCGCGGGTATTTTAGCCTGGGAAATTTTAGATCTGCTGAGGTTTGGCAAAAATATGTAGCAAGTACTGACCCAGATGGCTAATATGGAAGATTCTGTGAATTACTGTGAACATCTGGACTGTTGGTGGATTGTTTCAGTTGGCTCTTGGATGGACCCCATGCTGATTTGTCAAAGGACTTTCAGAGAGGATGTGTTATTGATGGACACTCAGGCCCAACTGAATAAAGCTGTTGATGAACAATAAAATGTTGCTTCCAGCCAAACCATCACTTCCTGAGCCAACCACGAGGGCGTCACTCCCAGCCATGATGTGGCTTCTGAACCAACATCTGTGAGAAAGATTGGAGTTCAGGTCCAGCAGTGGCCAGCTTTCAAGGATATGGGCTGTGATTACACTAAATGATCTCAATAGTGTTGATAATTCTTCTTCTCACAAAGCCTTCTTTTGAAGGGAGACTGATAGTGAACTGGAAAGAAGCAACATAGCTGTAATGGAGTGCGTCTCCGTTTATATTGAACTGAACTGAATTTCTTGCCTCTCCACATCACTTTTACCTGATAAGCAGCAAAGGCTTTTTATGCATGTAGTTCCTTTTACTTAAATGAACACTGAGACTCATAGCCTCTAAGGCCAGAAGGAACCATAATGATGATCTAGTCTGACATCCTGCACATTGGAAGCCACAGATCCTTGCCCATCCGATCCTGTAATAGACCCATAACTCTGACTGAGTTACTGAAGTCCTCAAATCATGATTTAAAGACTTCAAGTTACAGAGAATCCACCATTTACACTAATTTAAACCTGCAAGTGACCTGTATCCCATGCTGCAAAGGATGGCAAAAAAAAAAAAAAAAAATCCAACAACCCAGGGTTTCTGCCAATCTGACCCAGAGGAAAATTCCTTATCAAATATGGCAGTCAGTTGGACCCTGAGCATTTCAGCAAGATCCAACAGCCACACACCTGGGAAAGAATTCTCTGTAGTAACTCAGAACCCTTTCCATCTAGTGTCCCATCACTGGCCATTGGGGATATTTGCTACTAGCAGTCGCAGATCAGCTACATGCGATTGTAGATAGTCTCATCATACCATGCCCTCCACAAACTCATCAAGTTCAGTCATTTCTGACTCCAGTTCTCCCCTTGGAAGGCTGTTCCATAACTTTGCTCCTCTGATGCTTAAAAACCTTTGTCTAATTTTAAGTCTAAACTTGTTGATTGCCAGTTTATATCCATTTATTCTTGTGTCAGCACCGGTGCTTAATTTAAATAATTCCTCTCCCTCCCTCCCTAGTATTTTACCCCTCTGATGTACTTATAGAGAACAATCATATCTTTGAATCTCCTCTCAAAGGTAGTTTTCCATTTCTCTCTAGCCATTCTCTACATCTGTTCAAGTTTGAATTCATCTTTCTTAAACATGGGACACCAGAATTACACACAATATTCCAGATGAGGTCTCACTAGAGTCTCGTATAATGGTACTAACACTTCCCTGTCTCTACTGGAAATACCTTGCCTGGTGCATCCTAGGATTGCATTTACCTTTTTTCACGGCTGCATCACATTGGGAGCTCATAGTCATCCTGTGATCAACCAATACAGCCAAGTCTTTCTTCTCCTCTGTTGCTTCCAGATGATATATCCCATCTTAAAGGCAAAAACTCTTGTTGTTAGTCCCTAAGTGCATGACATTGCACTATTAAATTTCATTCCATTTCTATTGTTCCAGTTTTCAAGGTCATCCAGATCTTCTAGATATTCCAGTCCTCCTCTGTATTGGCAATACCTCTCAATTTTGTGTCACCTGCACATTTTATTTGCACACTCCCAGTTTTTTTGTGCCAAGGTCATTAATAACAATGTTAAATAAGATTGGTCTCAAGAGCCATCCCTGAGGAACTCCACTAGTAACCTTCCTCTAGCCTGACAGTTCGCCTTTCAGTATGACTTGTTGTAATCTTCCCTTTAACCAGTTCCTTATCCACGCCTCAATTCTAATATTAATTCCCATGTTCTTTTATTTAGCTAATAATTTCCCATGTGGAATTGTATGAAAGGCCTTACTGAAATTTCAGGTAAATTAGATCTACTGCATTTCCTTTGTCTAAAAAGTCAGCTATAGTCACAAAGAAGGAGATCAGGTTGATCTGGCATGATCTACCTTTTGTGAAATTATGTTATATTCTAAGTTCCCTGTAAACTGCACAGCAGCCTATTTAACACCATGCTGGCACTCAGGGAACCTGCCCAGCCAATCCCCGAGCAGCACCTGCTAATTTTTCTCCGTGGGTGCTCCAGGCTGGGGTGCCCCTCCCATCCCCCGGCTTCAACCCAGCCCTGGCCCAGAACTGCTGTGGCTGGGACACCCCTCCCCTCCCCTGGCCCCAACTCAGCCCCAGTCCGGGCCAGCTGCGGCTTGGGGAGGGGTGCATATCCTGCAGCTCGGGAGCTGCTGCAGCGTGGAGAGTCGCCTCCCCCACCACAGCCCAGGTGCTGCTGCAGGGAGTCCTGTCTCCCCACCATAGCCCCGGAGCACCCGCCTGCACCCCAAGCCTCTCATCCCTGACCCCACCCCAGAGCCCGCACCCCCAGCCGGAGCCCCCACCACAACCCTTTGCCCTAGGCCTGAGCCCCCTCCAAGACTCTGAACCCCTCGGTCCCACCCCCACCACATGAATTTTGTTATGTGCACTAATATGAAGGTGGTGTGTCACATATCACCTTCATATTAGTGCACAAAACAAAATTCATTCTGCACATGTGTGGGAAAAATTAGAGGGAACACTGGTTGTATTGTATCCCAATTACTATTTACCTTGATGTCCTTAACTACTTTCTCTTTCAAAATTTGTTCCAAGAGCTTGCATACAATTGAACGCAAACTGGATTATGATTAAGTTAAATCCCTCTTAGAAAGCTTGTATTTCAGTGTAAGCATTATTTGTGACGAGAACCTGAGCTTAGTGACTAGGGCTCTGTGTACTCCCTGGAACAGTGTCACCAAATTCCATGGCAAATACCACCAAAATTCTCATGCAAAATCCCCTAAATTCCACTATAAAGTTATTTTAGTCTGTCTCCATGATGAATGGTTCATCTTCTTGGATCCCTGTTCTCCAGTCTTGCTCACCAACCTGTATTTCCTGCTGCCCCTTCTCCCTGGTTGGAAACTGGACTTCAGCTGAGTGCTGACACTCATGCTCTGTGGCTCTATGGAACAGTACAGAAGCATGCCAAAGCATCCAATGAATTCCCCATGTGAATAAAGTTGGAGATCAAGAGGCATATTCAGGCAGTCCCCAGCAAGCTAGGGAGACAGAAAACAGAATATTGGATGCCTAATTTTTCTCAAAAATGCTCAATTTTGTGGTATGTTGGAAAAATGCCAAATTCTGTGAGTACAGGAAAATGGAATCTACAAACATCCAAGAAGAGAAAAATATGTCAGTTCACATCTCTTAGAACTAGGATCCCTTCACATTCAGGAAGCTTACACTGTTTCAGTTTACATCTGGTCCATACTTTTGAAGTTATCGCCATAACCCTAAGGATTAGAAATTTGATATAAAAAAACGCGCACACACACACAAAAGTTGAGATGCTGGAGCACCTTTCTATGCCAAGTGGTGAATTCTGCGGCCTCAGAATTGCAAAATATAGAGTCTCCTGTTTATAGCAAAGATCATGAGCATCTAAAACCGGAGCTTAGGATCCATCGTAAAATGATGGTATAAAAATCACCTGTCCATACCAGTATAGGATTTTAAAAAATACTTAGATTATTTCTTGATATATTATGTCTTCAGGGTTCTTTTTTTTACTATTTTGTGTTAAATGAATTCCTTTTAAACCTTGTAAACACTGTCATATAACCATATTTATTGATTTCTGTAATTATTTATTGTTTTTAATTTGATTTTGGTAATAAAAAATACACATTTCTGTTATTTAATTTATGAACCGGGATCCTAAGAAACATGACATGAGTTGTTGATTAATTAAAATCATTTAACCAATGTATGTTTTATAATGTATGTAATCAACCATTCTCCCAAAACCATAATTTTCCAATCTACTTTCTCATACTTATAAACTTTATATTCATGAGCTGTTGCCAGATTATTCTATGCCAGTCATCACCTCATGTAATACCACAGGGAATATCTTCTCAAAAATTACTCAATGCAATCTACATTTCAACAAGATAGAGTTTTTTATAAGGTATTGTTTGGTCTGTAACATGTTTTTCCTATTAGCACAAAGACTTAAAATAAAAAATGTCAACTATCTCTTTAAAAACAAGTAAAACAAAGTACTGCACACAAAAAATATATAATTAAAAGATAGTGATATCAGTCGATGCCAACTATTTTCTTAAACGTTCACCTAATATGGCAGAGCTGGGAATGTTACTCTGAAGTTTATGGCTTGATGCACTGCATTTGTAATCCATCTCTTTTTCTCCCTCTCAGTTTATGATTGTATCTGTTCCATAGTGAAGAGAGAAGCTAGTTTTCTGTTTTATAATCTTGATGTTCAACTCTGAGTGGGGAGATAGCAATGCAAGTGTATATGGCAGTAAAGAATACCTGAGTTTTTTCAACTGTTCATTTCTATTCTTAACATTCTGAGTTTTCTTTAAAATGAGCAGTATTTGAGGAGGGTTTTAAAGGGTAATATTGTTTTTGAATATTAGAAAATTGGAATTACTACGTTAGAGCCGACTTGTGGCTTACCCATTCCAGTTTCGTGTGTCTGAGAGAGGCCTGTACCAGATGCTTAGCAGGAAAATACAAGAGAACTGATAATGAATAATTATGGAACAACTTGCCCATAATCGAAGTTTCTTTCTAACCCCTATACTTGGTTCTTGTCCTGAGGATTTAAGATACTTTCTTATATAACTGTGGATGTTATCATCATCATCATCATCATAAATGACCATCCTTTTTTAAAAAAAAATATCACTTGATCTCAAGGATACGTATGCCAGTGAGTATCAATGACGTTAATTATTCATGATGTAGAAAATAGTGTTTCCATTTATTAGTTTTAAATTTGCTCCTTTCAGTTTTATTGACTATGTCCTTGTTCTAGTCTTGTAAGAAAAGGTGAACAGTAGCACCTTATCTAGCTTTTGTAGATCCGTTCTTAGAGCTGGGAGAATACAGGATTTTTCAGTTCATTGGCAACTTCAAACAGTTGAAAAAAATTACTGTCATCAGAGACAAAATATTTTGTTTTGACAAAACTGAAATATTTTCTTCTGATTGTGAACATTCATTAACCTTTTCAAAATTTTAAAAATAAATTTAAAGGGAACGTTTAAAAGAAAAATAATTTCAAACAAAAAAAATCAAAACATTTCATTTTGCTTTCTGCTGAATCTGATTTTTTTTAATTGAGTTGGGGCACTCTATTATCTCCCCTATTTTTTTTTTGTGTGTGTGTGTCTTTTCTCTTAACTAGACAGTCCCAATCTTTTCAGTTTCTCATCTTGCTGGAGTGACTTCATGCCTCTAATCATTTTTATTACTAGTAATTGAAGCTCTTCTATTTCTGCTGTATCTTTTTGAGAGAGGATGGCCAAAACTGAACACATTATGCCAGGTGAATATATTAATGGCATTATTCAGAGATTCATAGAACCATCAATTCCAAGGCCAGAAGGGAATGTTGTGATCATCTAGTCTGACCTCTCATATAAAAAGGCCATAGAACTTCCCCAAAATAATCCCTAGACAGATCCATTAGAAAAAAAAAATCCAATCTTGATTTACAAATTGTCAATGATGGAGAATCCACCACAATCCTTGCTAACCACTGGAACAATTTAATTTCCCTCACTGTTAAAAATTTACACCTTATTTCTAACCTGAATTTGTCTAGCTTCAACTTCCATCCATTGGATTGTGTTATATCTTTCTCTGCAAATTGAAGAGCCCATTATTCCATATTTATTACCCATGTGGGTACTTATAGACTGTAATCAAGTTACCTCTTGGCCCTTTCTTTATTATGCTAAATAGATTGAGGTCTTTGTGTCTATTACTGTAAGGTATATTTTGTAATCTTTTAATCATTCTCATGACTCTTCTCTGAACACTCCATTTTTTTAACATCTTTCTTGAATTGTGGTTACTAGAACTGGACATTGTATGCCAGCAGCGGTCGCACCAGTGCCAAATAGAAATGTAAAATAAGCTCTCTGCTCCTACTTGAGATCCCCCTGTTTATGTATCCCAGGATCACGTTAGTCCTTTTGGATACAGCATTCAATTGGAAGCTCATGTTCGGCTGATTATTCACCATGACCCCTACATCTTTTTCAGAGTCACTGCTTCCCAGGATAGAGTCTCCCATCCTGTAAGTATGGCCTATGTTCTTTGTTCCAATATTTGTACATTTACATTTAGCCATAGTAAAATGCATATTGTCTGCCTGCAACAAGTTTACCAAGTGATCCACATTGCTCTTTATCAGCATTTCTCAAACTGGGATCTGCAGACCTCTGGTGTTCTGCAAGGGTACTCTAGAGGGTCTGCCAGCCCTGCTGATCAACTCCTCCCTCTCCCTCCCTCAACTTCTCCTCCTACATGCTGAGCAACAGCTGTTCAGCAATGTGCAGGAGGCGCTGAGAGAGAAGAGGAGGCATGCTTGGGGGAGGAGTCGGAATCATGTTCGGGTCCACTGGCCCTGCTGATCAACTCCTCCCCCTCCTTCCCACTGTCTCCTGATGCCGCAGAACAGCTGTTCCCTGGAATGTGGGAGGCACTGAGAGGAAGGGGGAACAGTTGAGGGAATGAGGGGAAGGAGTTGATCAGTGGGACCAGCAGACCCCCTGGAGTACCCTTAGTTCCCCAGTGTGCAGAAGGCGCTGGGAGGGAGGGGGAGGAGCAGGGATGGGACGCGCTTGGGGGAGGGGGTGGAATGAGGCGGGGAAGAGGAGAGGTAGGAGTGGAGTGGGAGAAGGAAGAGGTGGGCTGGAGTGGGGATGGGACCTGCAGCTGAGCAGAGGGCTTGGGGATCCTTGAAATTTTTAAAAACAAAATGGGGGTCCTCGGATTGTTAAAGTTTGAGAACCGCTCCTCTCTATTACTGTCCTCTTCATTATTTACCACTCCCCCAGTTTTTGTGTCACCTACAACTTTATCAGTTACAATTTTAAGTTTTCTTCTTGGTCATTGGTAAAAATGTTCAATAGCATAGGGCTAAAAACTGGCCCCTATTCTTTATACATCCAAACATTTTGTTTGCTTATTTGTCCACTACAGAACATTAAGCAGAGATTTGTATTAAATCTTAACTTTTCTATAACAAAGTCTTTGTGAATATGCCTAGGTAACTTACAAGAATATACATAAGAATTTTCTGTCTTGACTAGCTTATAGTCTATGATCACATCATGTTATGTTGTGCAAAATCCAGCAGATAACCCAACTTTTCAAAAATTAATCAGATACCAGTCTTTATTGAGGATAGGTAAATAAAACAAATATGGAATTTGATAGCTGGAAAAGACGTTAAAAAGTGAACTTCTAAAGAGAGTTAGAACAGTGTTCAGACTATATGTCATGAGTATCTTACCTGAGCTTCCCTCATCTCCGTAAATCATACGTCTCTTGAAACAGATAAATGCACATAAAAACTGTAAGGCACATTGGTTGAGATTTGTTGACATTAAAGAGGGAATCAAAATCAGGCTTATATTGGAAAGGAAATCATTACCTTAACAATAGAAAGACTACTATGTATCTATAATTCAACAGCAAACAAAAATCTGAAGTTTTACATTGCTCCTAGCCATACCTTCTCTACAAACTCAGATAGCCTTTGCATGTATATATATAATGTAATGCAAACTGAATCATCCCATAATAAATCTTGCATTTTGTCTTAAACATTATATGCTGGAGCTGAGTTTTTCAAAGGTGCCTATGGGATTTGGACATCCAAATCCATAGGCAGTTTATACAATCTCAGCCTAGATATTCATGTGCTGCAATACACTCACTTTCAAAATACTAATCCTTTAAGACTGGAACATATACATATTACCATTTTGCTACAGTGAAACATTTTGCATAACCAAAGAAACAAAATGAAATGTGAATGTTATTTTTGTAATTTCACAAGTTGCCAAGTAGTCAGGAACCATATATGATGTCAGTTTATGCAGTAGCTTATATTTTAATATATTTTCTATAACATTTAGAATGTTTGTTCAGTGTGTGGGGGTGTATGCATGTGCATGCACATGCGTACATGTATTTGGACATAGCAAAATAATTAAATTTAAATCTCTGCTCTGTTTTCCCCATTCACACAGCATGTCTTCTAAGGCTAAGCTACATTGAAACAAGTGCTTTCTACACCTTTGGAATGGGTGTAATTTAATTGTGTAGACTTAATCTGTGTTTTGTGTGAAATATTTGACCATTGCTTCCTAACAGAGCACACTTGTTATTCATTTTCACACCTCTCTTTCAGAGTCTGAAGAGCACACGGTAGTCTGTGTAATATATTGCCTGAGATGTCGAAAGTAGAAGAGAAGAGGATGTATTTTCTAATATCAAGAGAGCAACATCAGTGTGGGTTGGCTCACTTGCTCCAGGAATACATGTACCCTAGATAGTCTTAGACTGCATTGCATCTTTTCTGTGGTTAGCTCTTGTATGCTATTTATTTTGCAAAGATATAACGGTAATGGGTAACCCTGGATGATATAAATATGTGAGAGAAAATTTCTCCACTATTTCCCAGTCTTCCCAGTGTATAATGTGATTATATTTGCAGCGATTAGCGATGGGATGATTTGGGTGACAATTCTGGCATATTTTGTGCCTTTACTGAAATTTTCCTGCCATGATTTTTATGTATTTCAAGGTTAAAGCTTGAAACTTCTAAGTGAAGTCAAGCTGGAAGCATTTTATCAGCTCCCCAAAGAGGAGCTGTGGTAGTAGGCCTGTGGCAGTATAATAGAGTTGAAGTAATAGCTAAGTACACTTTTTGGAATCACAATGGGTATCTTATCTGTCTATTCTCACTTCTTTCCTCCCCTCCTCTGCACCCGTCCCCAAAGAAACTTTTCAGTCAGGTTTTAAACAGTTTTAAAATAATGGGGGAGGGAGCAGGAGAGGGTTAAATGGTAACATGCTACATACATTAAGCTGTGGTTCTCCTGTCCTTTGGAAAAGAGGGATATGACTCCATAACTAGGACTGGAGGGTCATGCTCCCCAGATTCATATGTGGGGGTTGCCTCCACATATAGCTATGCCATGCAGTAGAAGGACTCAACCATCTTCACAGCACCATCCCCCGTCCTCCTTCACATAAACCACAAGAGTATCCTTGCAGAGATTTCCTCTCTTTAAGTCTCTGATATAAGTTGTAATGTAGTAAGGGAAAGAGAATCTGGCCCAATGATAGTAATGTGCTCCATTCACTGTAAAGGGTTTGCAATGATTGAATGAAACAATGAGTACTGTCTCCTATCCTATATTCTTGCATCCTACTCTGCAATATGGCACATACTTTGTGTCCTTAAGTAACATTCTGAAAGAAGATACAGTGTGAAAATAGGATAGAATTGGAAAAAGGAGGTATCTCATTTTTCTAACAATAGATTTTAGGTAGAGAAAATTTTGAAAATCCATTTATTGATTCCATCAAGTGGCCAGTAGGTTCCTTTCGGTTAGTTTGCAGTTCAAGAATTTCATATGCATAGAAGAGAGAGTCTTATGTTCTACTCCCACCTTCTGCCCATAGTCATGAGCCCACAAATTCCCAAGTTAATTCCTAATTGCCTCTACCAAAGGTTTTATGGCCAATATGAACAATAGCAGTAATAAAGGGAAGTCCTGTCTGTTACCTCTGCCAAGCTTAAAAGATTTAGATATTATTCCATTACGTAAGATTGATGTAGACCAGGGATCGGCAACCTTTGGCATGCGGCCGGTCAGGGAAATCCGCTGGCGGGCCGGGGACGGTTTGTTTAGCTGCAGCGTCCGCAGGTTCTGCCGATAGCAGCTCCCACTGGCCGCGGTTCACCAGGCCAATGGGAGCTGCAAAAAGTGGTGGCTAGCACATCCCTTGGTCCACGTCACTTCCTGCAGCGCTCATTGGCCTGGAACAGTGAACCACAGCCAGAGGGAGCTGCGATCGGCTGAACCTACAGACACTACAGGTAAACAAACTGGCCAATGGATTTCCCTGACGGGCTGCGTGCCAAAGGTTGCTGATCCCTGATGTAGACAGTCCTGTGTGATATTACAATATTCAGTTAATTCTTTCTGGTCCAGAATAATGCATTGTAATTAGAGATGGGTCTGCACACACAAACCTATGAACTTGCAAACTATGAATTCTGCAACTAAATCCAAATCTCAACTCTGCTGCTTAGGTTTATCTATATATTTAATATTGTGAGGTTTATTTAAAGGATCTTATTGGGATGATTTAATTTATGCTCTAAATTTCTCTCTTTTTATAGCAAGAAACATGGAAAATTAACTTAGCATAATTTTCCCAAACTTTTTTCTGTCAGTATCATTTCTCAGTTTGCAGTTCCTGAGTTCCAATTGATCTATATTTAACTTTAAGGAAACCTGTTTTTGAAGATGTAAAGTTTATGTAAACTACAGAAGTGCTTAAATCAGATTCAGAACTGAGCATCCACCATCCAAAGCGCCTCACTGAGGTAAATGGATGGCTCTACATTTACCATGGGAAGAATCCAAGCCCTGGACCTGACCCCTCTATCACCAGGCTTGGGGCTCATTCAAATCTTTTAGTCATTAGTGTAGACACATGCTATGTTCTGTACACGTCTGTGAATGTCATTCTATTGTCCATATCTAAACCTCAGAAGAACATGTCCGAAAGTGAGCAGAGGGTGAGTAAGCTAGCATTCCTGAATTGTGTGTGTAAGTACACTCCTCAGACTATGGCACAAGCCCATACCCATGCCAGTTTGTAGTATGGATGGGGGTAAGAGGTGTGTATTAGGTTTTCAGATTCAACAGTCTTCCACCCCCATTCCACAATGCAATGTACCCTTTCCTCCCTGACCCTTACCAATCCAGAAAGGACCCTGTTCTGCCATTTTAAGTGTTAGTAGTGAGCTCTGCTGACCACATCAGAATACCTTCCACTGTACTCTTTTGATCAATGCAGGTGAATATGGATCTTGCTCCAAGAGCAGCTGCCTGGCCCACCAACCACACCTGGGTGCTGATCACTGGGTGGTCAGAATATATCACCCTCCTCAACTTTACCTGGAATGATGGAATATACAACTGTGCCAGGAAATTTCATAGAGGCTGGAGCAAGTGGGAGCTGAATGGACTCTGGGAACACGTGAGGCTCCTATACAGGAAGGCAAAAGACTTGACCAGTTGCTGTGGGAGAGCTTGTTGTACATGCCCCTTCTATAACAATAGTACTGAGTAATACCAAGGCTCCCAGTATAGAGCCTAAAGCGACTCACAACCCCCTCCTCAATCCCGCCAGCCTCATTGTTTGATGGGATATTCATGAGGTCTAGGGGAAGGAGGCAGCAGGATCATAGAGGGTGCCCTGGAAGACCTGGAGGATAAGTAGCTTGTCATTTTACACACCTACTCAGAAGAGCCATTTAAGGAAGCCTTGTGACAAACCCGAGGAGGACCCCCAGTCACTTCAGAAACCAGAATCTAAGGCTGGTAATTTACAATGGACCCCCGTCATCCTCGCCAATGTCTTCCTCACCAATATTCCCTCTTGCTCTAGTGCTACCTTTCTGAATTTAAGCCCAGACCCTGCTCCACTCCACCCTGAAATGGTCACTGTACAGACATGACTGTCCTCCTTCAGCTATCCCTTGATACGAGGATGATATCTGCCAAGGGGGTTCATTGGTGGGTTTTTAGATGGCTGAGAGCCCAATTTGTGCCCTGCAGATTTTCTGACAGAAGTGACCGGAATAATCTTGGAGGAGATGAAGTTGTTGGCTGGACTGTTGAGCCCTTTCTTTCCTCCTTTGTCGCTTCTCTGTCTCATGAGCATGTCTGTTCTCCTCAAGTGGGCTGTGGCTTGGTGTATGGTGTGGCACCACTGTTTGACTGTATTGATTTCAGCAATCAATGACTATATATTTCCCATGAATCACTTATGAATTTGGCAGAATCTATAAATCAAATTATTCAGGAGCAATCATTGTGTCCTTGTGTCTGTGCATTTCTTGACCAGCATGCAGTCAGCAATGGTCTGGGGGCCATGTGGACTAGGTGAGAAAGGAAGTTGCAGGGTTAGAAAGGTCCTAGTTGAGAATGGGGCAGTTGCAGAAAATGTCTGATGAAGTGGGTTTTAGCCAACCAAAGTTTATGCCCAAATAAATTTGCTAGTCTATAAGGTGCCACAAGTACTCCTCGTTGTTTTTGCTGATACAGGCTAACATGGGTACCACTATGAAACCAGAAAACATATAGTTGTCTGTCTTAAGTTAGTAACAGCTGTCTTTTACTCCTTGGAAGTTTACACAGTTTCAGTGCTTCCCCACCCACTTCCCTCCACCCTGATTTTACCATCCCCTTAAAAAAGGGAGCCACGTGGAATGGATGGGGTTGGGATGGAGGGGAGTTCAGTCCGGGAAGGGTAAGGGAACACACTTTATTAGTAAAAGTTAGTCACAGCAGTCCTTTCTCCCTTAGAAGATTACAAAAATTGTAACCATCCCTGTCCCTGGCTTCTCCTCTGAAATTTCAGGGAATCAAATAAAATTGTGGTATCTCTGTCTCTTTCCCGGTTCATTTCACTGTTGGTAGGCAGGCACAGTGGCAGGATTTTCCAATGATGCCAGAGAATGGGCAGTTCTTGTGGTTTGCAGCTCCCTTTGCATGGAGACTCCATATGCTAGCTAAGAATATAGCCAATTTACAGTCAAATTACCTCCCAGTCCTGTGAGCATATTTCAGCAAATATCTGATATTGCAGAAACTCCTGCTGAGTCTTAAAATTCAACAGCAGTGCAAATCTGTTTGGTTTATCTACATAACTGATCAAACCCCTCCAGTCAGCACTATATAGAAGGATAACCATTGGCCCAAACATCTCTGGCATAAATTGCCAGATCTCATCCATAGGCCACTTCTTTCTGGTAACCTAAAAACCATTATGTTTTCTGAATGTTGGCCAGCCTTTAAAAAAGAAATTACAAACTGGTAACATAATCCCTGGAAGGTTCCCACCTTGGAACACTATGAAAATTTGAATGTTTTCAAACCTTAGTGTACTTTTTTGTACCATTAATAGACTCTGCATCTTCCTCATGGTCTGCAAAAGTTGTCTGAGAGTCAAGGATAGTCTAACAGTTGCATTCTTGGAATGCTGAGAAGTATCAAAATTGTGGCCTGCAGCACTGTTATGTTATGTGGGGGGAATTCTCAGATTCTTCCAAAGAGGGTGGTGGTGGTGGTGGGGGGGGGGAGTATGAAACTAGGTTTCTCCGAATTGGCAGGACCTTCAGTTCCTGAGAGGGAAACCATTCCACCAGGAGGGTAGGAACAGCACCACAGAGATATTAGTGGCAGACAGAGAAGGACCCTGAAAGAGCTGCTCATAGAGAGTGTTTGGAAAATCCAGGAGCAGTTTGAATTCTTTAGGGCATTGGAGGAGCAGGCTATTCAGCAGGAAGAGATATTGACTAACTGGTTCCAGAGCAGGAAACACATCAGAGGGAATGGGAGAATTCCCTAATGGAGAGGCTGAGAGAACTGGTGATTGAAAAAGTTCACGGGCTGCCTGCTGCTGTGGCCACCGCAACTGTCTATGCACAGTCACCTCCTCCAGATGCCACCTAGCATGCTGCTGAGCTAGAGAACCTTCTATCTAGAACACCCCTGAGTGACCAGGATGAGAACATATTGCCTGCAGGATTCCCTGTACCACACCCTGCACTGTTACCCAAAACAATAGCCACTCACTTCTGCATCAGTTTGACTTCCCTGAATCGAGTGTTCTGGCACCGGAGGATTGGTGCAAGCTCATCACACTGCTCATGAACATCTGTTTCTTAATTTGGAAGTTCTGAAGCCACTGGTAGTCTTTCCTGGTTTCCCAAATGATGTGATCCCACCACAGCATACTGGTTCTCTTGCATCAGAAATGATGGTCTACCAAAGGGCATACTGAGGCAATACTGACATTCACCGTACATGCACCATGTGATCTGAATATATTGACATTGGCCCTCAAGGTCAGTTGTCTTCAATGTGTCAGAAAATTCTGTCCCAGTTGCAAGCAGTATCTCAATGATTGTTTATTCCACCGTATAATCATTTGTCCTTCAGTAAGGAGCACGAGCAGAACCACATCATCATCATACCATTGCTGCATGTCTTTCACCAAGTTTGGCAGGGAATTACAGCAAGGGGAGACATGATCAGGAACTGCCATAGGTGAATGTGTGCAGGTGGGGGACAGCACGAATAACACACAGCAAATTGATTCCTAGAATGTCTCCCTTTCAGCACAGAACCCTGAAATTCCTCTGCTAAAATGGTAGTGCCAATGTCGCATAACAATAGCAGCAACCTGGATGCTGATATGTGAATGTACACAGCATTATAGCCATGTTAGCACAGCATATGTGGTGTGACAAAGTTCTGTCCTTGAGTCCGTGGGTCCTGCATTTCCTGATGGATTTTGCTAGCCTCAGAGGCTCACTGTGACCCTCCGCATAGCCCTTCTCTCTCCAGAGGCAAGGGTTACAGTCTACTGAGCCTTTTTCATCATAATCCAGCAAGGGAGGTGAGGAGAAGCAACCCTCCCTCACACAGTCTCAGTTGTCTCCCAGTATCAGTGATTAATCAGGGAGGGGGTGGGGAGCCCAGGCCCACCATCTACTCCTAGCTCCAGCCCAGGGACCCTAAAATTAGCAGCTATGGAAGCTGACTTTTTGGAAATAGGATGTGTACAATTCCCTGGGCCACTCCCTCACAGCAGTCCCCACTCAATATCTTCTTCACAATTACCTCAGGGCCTCCTTCCTTGTACCTGATATAGCTTTGTACTGCTTCATTCATCCACCAGCACAACTCCCTCCTATAACTCCTGTCACCCACACCTCACTGACTAACTGGAAGGCTTTTAACTAGTTCCAGCCAGCCCTTGATTTGGCTTCAGGTGTCCCAATCAATCTAGCTATCTCCACTGCCTTCTAGAAGGATCTTAATTGGCCCCAGGTATCTTGATTAACCTGGAGCAACTGCTCCAGGGATTTGTTTAGCCTGGGGCTAACATACCTGTTCCTCACTACTTTAATGTAGCCATCTGGCCTTGCCCCCCATCACAGTGGACACTCAGCCCAGGAATGGGGAGCATGCACAAGCATGTATACAGTTAAGTAAATAAGTATGTGTGCCAGTGTAGATATAGCCGTGGAATAGGTAGCCAAACTCTGCTCATTGATTCATCAGTCTGAATCCAGAACCACTCCTCTGATTCACATTCCTGTACTATGCTCTTGATGGACCAGGTAAAGTGGTGAGATAGTAGCTCAGGCTTCATCATTTGCCTCTTGTCTGATACAAAACAAAGTAAGTCAAATTTCAGCAGTGGTTTTTGCCATTTTGGTAGTATAAAGATAAAATGAATGCTTACATGAAGCAAGACACAAATCTTATCTTCTCTTACATCATGATAAAAAATTAAATTTAGTCCATGAATGTTTCCTCATATTTACATCTGTATTTGGGATAATTCTACCTAGAAGAATCCAGTAGGTTAATTGTCAGATCTTCCCCAATGAGGAAGAATGCATATAAGATTCAGTTTATGTTCTATACTGTAATTCCACCTGATGTGCAGGTTATGCCCCTTTCCTTGGAAGAAGGCAGTGGGCAGGTCTTTCCAAACCACCAGATCTCGGGACAACCACAGATGGTAGGGTTAGTTGCACAATAGCCTACACCATACTTCTCATTTCCCCCATAGCACCACAACTCTCTTAAGAGGTGTGATACCATAGCCTCTGCACAGGCCACTGATCAAAATCCCCACAGCTTCAGCCTGAGAGTTTAATTGACTGGTAGAGAAAACAGTCTAAGATACTATTGAAATCATCAGCAATACCATGTATTGCAATCTCTCCATGGGGATGAGCAGAGATTATGCTATAGGACATAACTGTTTCCCTCCACCCCAGCTATGTACCCTTCTGCTAAGCCAGACTCACTTCCTTTGGGTCTTCTCCTCTCACTTGTTCAGATGGAGGGGACAATTAGAGACAATGTTTATATTCTTTCTCTAATTGTGTTCTTTGTTTAATACGCCAATACCTTTAACTCAGTGCTTAGTCTTTTCCCTCGCGTTCTCTTTCTCTCTTTCTTTTTTTCCCCTGAAGCAAATGGTTGTAGATCTTGCTAAAACTGTTCATAGTGATTGATATAGAGTGTTTCTGAGAGCTGGAAACATATCTAGTAATTACACTGTTCAGACATGAAGATTGTATTACCTCAAATTGCCTGGAATGATGTCAATTTATCAAACTTCCTGCAAGGAGTTCATCTCTGCTGTAAAGTGATCACTTTTCTCTCTGTTAGGTTGCTTTATCTAATACAAAGGGTCCAGAGGGGATTTATCCACTGTCTCTTTCTACCTCATCTTCCCTTGATTCTACTTGACCAATAAGGAAAAAAATGAGACAGTGTTTTGCTACTGCCTTATTATTTATTTTATCGTCTTTCAGTACAGTGGAGGGAGACGATGTATAATTTGATTTGAAAGCCCAAGACAGTTTAAGCAACAGGGCTTTGACAGAACAGCAGTAATCATGTCTGCTTACTGAGGTAAAACATGGTCTGTTTGTATTCCAGACAGAGAATTTCAATTATGCTTGTTTAAGACCAAAAGATTAAAAAACATAGAACTTCATTTCCTATTGAGTGCCATCTTAGTGAATCTTTAATACACTTATCAAAGTATACTTTCTGCATAGTGTTTTTTTTTCTGTTTAATGCTGCCAATGAAGAGAGATACTGTGATTATAATGCCTGACCCTATCTGCCTGTTAACGTCACAAAATACTCTATAAAATGAGAATTAGTTTTTGGACCATCCACAACATACATAAGGTAGGAAGTAAAAAATTCAAAAGAAATAAGAGATTGTAACCAAAGAGATAAACAAGATGTGTAAATTGAGCATTCCTGGCCTTTCCATACTGTGTATGTCATCTTAATGCTTTGAGATCAAAGCATCTAAAAACATTCAGAGTAACAGCCGTGTTAGTCTGTATCTTTTTAGATGCTTTGATCTCAAAGCATTAAGATGACATACACAGTATGGAAAGGCCAGGAATGCTCAATTTACACATCTTGTTTATCTCTTTGGTTACAATCTCTTATTTCTTTTGAATTTTTTACTTCCTACCTTATGTATGTTGTGGATGGTCCAAAAACTAATTCTCATTTTATAGAGTATTTTGTGACGTTAACAGGCAGATAGGGTCAGGCATTATAATCACAGTATCT
>NC_048299.1:159787169-159833842 GCF_013100865.1 Trachemys scripta elegans
TACTTGTGGCACCTTAGAGACTAACAAATTTATTAGAGCATAAGCTTTCGTGGACTACAGCCCACTTCTTCGGATGCATATAGAATGGAACATATATTGAGGAGATATATATACACACATACAGAGAGCCTGTTTATGCTCTCTGTATGTGTGTATATATATCTCCTCAATATATGTTCCATTCTATATGCATCCGAAGAAGTGGGCTGTGGTCCACGAAAGCTTATGCTCTAATAAATTTGTTAGTCTCTAAGGTGCCACAAGTGTTCCTGTTCTTCTTTTTTCTAAAAACATTAAATCTTTTGTGGGAGATTTATTGTAGAGACATCTAGATCATTGCTGTTTTCAACTCAAAGTGATGACATTCGGCAATGGTGTGAAACCAGATATAATTGTTTCTATATTTGTTCTATTGTGAAGCACATGGGTTTCCACTAAAGACTGTTTGGTGTGCTCACTGTGTGGAACAAGGCGAGGACACGTGGTATGGGTTTTAACCTGGCTACAACTTTATTAGTCAAAATACATCCAAGGTTCCCATCGGGGGACAGACCAGTGCAATCACTCAAACCCCATTGATTCTTTTCCATTTCCTGGGGGCTCCCACCATAGGGAAAGCCAGTTATCTCAGCAGGAGAGTCTCTGGGTGCCTCCACCTTTTTTGTGGGTGGACTGCAGGCCACAAAAGCCTGCAGGCTAGTAACTCCAACTATATTATCACCATACCAGGAAATATGTCCTCCAGCAATCCAATATTTCTTTTAGCCTTCCAAATCAGTTGAAGCCTGGAGCACATTCCGAGGGCCTTCTCCCCTAAGTGGGAATCAATGATGTCCAGCATGTCCTCACAGGACATCAGTGGGTGCCAACATATGCCCCATCTGCTGTGCCAAGACAAAATTCACCTCCAGTCCAGGGCCTAGCTGCTCTTGCTAAATTACATGCTCTCTTATAAGCCCAGTGAACAGACTTGGGCCCACAAATCCATATCCCCAGCCACAGGCGTGCTCTGAAACATTCTGTGGTGACAGACGTACGGAAAGAAGCAGATGTGATTAAAACCTGCAGTGCTTATGGCCCACCACCTGCATTTGCCTCCCCTCAAACAGCCACATGTAGGATTTATAGGCCCTGGATCATCTGTGCCCCATAACTAGACCTCTGATGCCCCTAGACCCATCTGCGTAGCTCCATTGCAGCCCCTACACAGAATAAGTGGGTACCATACTCTCCTTGTAGACAAGAATGACAGTCCCTTCTTAAACAGTCCCATAAACTGAAATTGGTTAAAAAGGAGCAGTCCCCCATACTGTAGGGGGACCTACACCAGGTGGTCAATGAGTCTCATATGCTTGCCGGGGACACAGGTCCCCCTCACCAGAGCAGTGCAGAGCAACAGCCTTGCCCATCCCAATTTGATCATTTTTTCAAACCATGAACCTCAAGCCATAGAGATTCACCTTCCCACTGCACATCCTGTAATTTGAAAGCCCACCTCGAAGAGTCTCCCTGGTTGGAGGGAAAACTCCATGACCAGACAGCCCAAATGAAAGTCAAAAGAAAGCCTCACCCCTGAAATGGTAGATCCAAGGAAGACCCTCAACTAATTTCCTAAGGCGCTACAAGGTACCTGGCTTGCTGAAGTTGCTCCATATCTGGCAGCCCACCTGCCTGCATTCCGCAGATCATGAATCCCCAGTAGGGATCCAGCTGAACCCCAGACCTGCAGTAAAAAGCTACTCCAAATAACTGGTTAGCTATATTAAGACAATGAAACAGCTGAATTTAGGATTCTGGTATAGGCAAAGCCCTCAGCCCCCTTAAACTCTTCAAACACCATTGTGTAAGCTAGAAAGGTGCCTGTTTCAAGTGCACCCTTGTACACAGGTACTGCTGTTAGCAGCCATGATTCACGAGGGCTAGCAGCATCTTTTCTGGCACTCCCTTGGCCTCTGGTGTTAAAATTCTGAGTCTGTTGACCTGCAATCAAGAGATCAGTTATGCCATTAAGCCCAGGCACATGCATGACAGTGAAATTAATTTTGCATGCACATTTCTGCTTAGTAGTGTTAATTGTTAAATAATTCTAGGATAGAAGAGTGCTTTGAGAGCTTTAGTCACATTAAGGATGATGCCATGCATGTGGAGTCATGCCTTCACCCCATTGTCAAGGGCTGCTGAGGCTCATACTAGGAAAGGAAATTTCTCTTCAAGGCAGTGGCTGAGACATGAAATAGAATAAGCCCTGGTATCCTGGTAATTCATTCCAGCAAGAGGGTAGTTAGGTGCATTACATTCCTGTCAGGTAGGACAGACAAGTCTCTGTTCAGAGTGCAATGTGCACATTTCAAAAATTGTGGACCATTTGGAACTCCATCCCAGGGAGGAGTACTTGGAGCACCTTAGAGACTAACAGGGCATAAGCTAAAACCTACTTCATCAGATGCATGGAGTGTAAAATACAGTAGGCAGGTATATATACCCCATCCTAGCCACTATGGATGTAGAAGCTCTTTACACCAACATTCCACACAAAATGGACTACAAGCCGTCAGGAACAGTATCCCTGATAATGTCAAGGCAAACCTGGTGGCTGAACTTTGTGACTTTGTCCTCACTCACAACTATTTCAGATTTGGGGACAATTTATATCTTCAAGTCAGCGGCACTGCTATGGATACCCACATGGCCCGACAGTATGCCAACATTTTCATGTCTGACTTAGAACAACGCTTCCTCCGCTCTCGTCCCCTAATGCCCCTACTCTACTTGCGCTACATTGATGACATCTTCATCAGCTGGACCCATGGGAAAGAGGCCCTTGAAGAATTTCCATCAGGATGTCAACAATTTCCACCCCACCTTCAACCTCAGCCTGGACCAGTCCACACAAGAGAACCACTTCCTGGACACTACAGTGCAAATAAGTGATGATCACATAAACGCTGTGGTGACGATGCAGGAAACAGAACGCCAGGTTTGTTGGTAGCTAGAGAGCTTCAAAAGCCTCTTGCAAAAAACCTCCCAGGAAAATTTTTCCTGGGGTTTTTATTTTTTTTTTACTTTGTTTATAACTTTTTTTAGTGGTTACATTTTTGCGCATAAAAAAGCCAGGCAGTATACATGCACATAAGATAACGAACCCATCTCTTGAGCACGTGAATGCTAGCTGTGAGGGTACAATTAAATTAGCCAAATAAGTTTCCCAAACACAAACGCTGGATTGAAGGTCACTCCTGCCTCGTAGCCATGGGAGCAGTTTGCCGCGCCTGTGGGCTGGCGATTCGGGAGCTATGTGTCCCTACAAAACACCACCCTATATCGGAAACCTACTGACCGCTATACTTACCTAAATGCCTCCAGCTTTCATCCATACCACATCACACGATCCATTGTCTACAGCCAAGCTCTAAGATACAACTGCATTTGTTCCAATCCCTCAGACAGACACAAACACCTACAGGATCTCTATCAAGCATTCTTAAAACTACAGTAGCCATCTGGTGAAGAAACAGATTGATAAAGCCAGAAGGGTACCCAGAAGTCACCTACTATAGAACAGGCCCAACAAAGAAAGTAACAGAACACCACTGGCTGTCACCTTCAGCCCCCAACTAAAACCTCTCCATCACATCATCAAGGATCTACAACCTATTCTGAAGGACGATCCCTCACTCTCACAGACCTTGGGAGACAGGCCAGTCCTCGCTTACAGACGGCCCCCCAACCTGAAGCAAATACCAGCAACTATATACCACACAATAAAAACACTAACCCAGGAACCTATGCCTGTAACATACCCCATTGCCAACTCTGTCCGCATATCTATTCAAGGGACACCATCATAGGACCTAACCAAATCAGCCACACCATCAGGGATGCATTCACCTGCACATCTACCAATGTGATATATGCCATCATGTGCCAGCAATGCCCCTCTGCCATCTACATTGGCCAAACCGGACAGTCTCTACGCAAAAGAATATATGGACACAAATCAGATGTCAAGAATTATAACATTCAAAAATCAGTCAGTGAACACTTCAATCTCCCTGGACACTCAATAACAGACTTAAAAGTGGCAATTCTTCAACAAAAAAACTTCAAAAACAGACTCCAACAAGAAACTGCAGAACTGGAATTAATTTGCAAACTGGACACCAGATTAGGCTTGAATAAATACTGGGAGTGGATGGGTCACTACAAAAACTAATTTCCCCATACTAATTTTCCCCCACTGTTACTCACACCTTCTTGTCAACTGTTTGAAATGGTCCACTCTGCTTACATTGGCCTCATTACCACTACAAAAGTAATTTTTCCTCCCTTGGTATTCTACTATTGAGAATAGCCCACTTCCACTTTAATTGAATTGTCTCATTAGCACTGACCCCTCACTTGGTAAGGCAACTCCCATCTTTTCATATTCTGTATGTATATATACCTGCCTACTGTATTTTGCACTCCATGCATCTGATGAAGTGAGTTTTAGCCCACAAAAGCTTATACCCAAATAAACTTGTTAGTCTCTAAGGTGCCACAAGGACTCCTCATTGTTTTTGCTGATACAGATTAACACAGCTACCACTCTGAAATCCATCCCAGAGCTGCCTGTTGTCATCTCAGCACCTGATGAGCACTCCCCGTGCCCATCATGTCCTTTGGCCCTCTTCCATTATGGGAGTCACCAAAACTTACCCCTTGCTAGGCTCAGGGCCCTCTTCTCAATAGAGTGTGAACATTGATTTTAATCTATTTCTTGCTAGTTAACATTGTTTAAAATAGTGGTAGTTAACCTGTGGCTACAGTTCGCCGTTTCCAGCCAATGGGAGCTGCAGGTGTCTGTGCAAATGTAAACAAACTGTCTGGCAGTCCACCAGCGGATTACTCTGATGGGCCGCATGCAGCCTACAGGCCATAGGTTGCCCGCCACTGGTTTAAAAGTATGTGTCGGGAGGACCAAGGTCTGCGAAGTTGGAGAGAAAGCTCTAGAGTTTCCAGTCTGTTTACAAGGTTCTTGTTCAACCAAACTATCACAAACTATAAAAGTCTCTAGCTATAGTCCCTTGATGAATCTCAAGAATATGTAAACAAAGAACAACTTAAACAGGGAAGCTCCTTGTGTCTCCCTCTCCAGAGGGTAGTCCAACTCTTAAGATTTTGAGCATAACTAGACTAAACTCACTCTTTGGCAAGGAATAATATTCTGTAGCCTTTTTCAGTAATGAACCAGACCTTCATGATTCTTTGTAGGTGAGCCAAAGTCCCACAATGCCTTGTGTCTATAATTCTTTGTATTTAAGCTGAACATTAGCTTATTATCAATGATGGATTGCATGTCCTCTTGAGATACATTTACATAAGCAACTGTACGTGTATCCTTGCATTTGATTGTGCCATAACCCCCTATTGTCCACATCTAGATCCCAAAAGCATGTGTCTGAAGGTGAGCAGAGGGTGAGTAAACAAGCATGCCTAAGCACTGTGGGTAAGTACATGCATCATGTTGGGGCACTGCCCGTTACCTGTGCCAGTGTGCAGTGTGGAAAGGAGCAAGAGGCATGTATTTGAGTTTCAATAATCCTCCACCCCTATTCCCACAATGCAACGGTATTCTTTTCTGTCTGACCCTTAACTGATCTATAAAGGTAGCTGTTCCCTCATTTTCATAGTTGGTAGCAAGTTGTGCCAACCACATCAGAACAGTTTTTTGGTGCTGATCAATGTCTGGTCAAAGTAAACCATCCTCCAAGCCTTCTCTCAGAGTGTCAGGAACATTCACCTGTACTAGGAAATTTCACAAAGGCTGGAGTAGGTGGGCATTCAATGGACTCTGGTCCAGTGCCAAAAACTCATGAAGCAAGTGAGAGATCTCTACAGGAGGACAAAAGACTTCAAAAGTCACTCTAGGGGCGCTTGTTATATATGCCCCTTTTACCATGACCTAAACTGGGCGCTATCAATGGCTCCCAGTACAAAGCCTGAAGTGGCTCAGAACTCCCTCCTCAACCCCAATGGCCACATCAGATAAAAGGATATCAGTGAGGGCCAGGATGAGGCATTAGCAGGGACTGAGGGGTGTGGCCTGGAAGACCCGAAGGAGGAGCATATCATTTTGCACTGTTACCAGAGGAGCTGGTTGAGGAAGCCCCCGTGACAAACCCAAGCAGAGGACCACAAGCTGCAGCAAGAACCAGAACCAAAGTAAGTTACATTGAATCCCCATCCTCCTTGCCAGTATTCTGTCTTGCTCTGGTGCTATATGCCTGATTTGAAGCCCAGATCCTGCTCTGTTTCCCCCATTCCCAAAGGGTTCCCAAAGTAAGGGGTCCCCAAGTAATACACAGCAATAAATTAATGATTGTATTGATTTCTCATGAACCACTATTATGCATTTGGTAAAAGCTATAAAACAGAGTATTCATGAATAAGGCTTCATTTTAGAAACAGGTATTTTTAGGAAAAGTCATTGACAGGTCATGGGCAATTAACAAAAATTCATGGCCCGTGACCTGCCCATGATTTTACTATATAACCCCTAACTAAAACTTGGGCTGGGGGAGCCACTGGTACTCTGGAGGAAGGGAGGTGGTGCATGACCTGGGATCCTTACTGGTGCTGGGGGGGCTGGAGGGTTGGGGGGGCTGGCAGGCTCCCTACCTGGATCTGACTGGCATGTTCCTGCAGCTCCTAGGGGAAGGGGCAGCTGGGAGGCTCCACGCGCTGCTCCCGCCACAAGCACCGGCTCCATTAATCCCATTGGCTGGGAACAGCAGCCAATGGCAGCTGTGGGGGTGGTGCCTGCTCAGGTAAGCGTCACACTAAGGTAAGCACTACCCTGCACCACAACCCAAACTGCTGCTGCTGCTGGCCCAGAGGCTGCCTGGCTTGGGCAGCCCCTGAGCCAGCTGCACTGGCCGCTGCAGAAGTCACAGAGGTCATGGAAAGTCATGGAATCCATTACTTCCATGACCTCCGTGACAGACATGTAACCCCCATGTCTGTGCATTTCTTGACCAGCAAGCAAGCAGCAATGGTCCAGGGGCCATGTGGGCCAGGAGAAAGGAGGAGGAAGGTTTAGAAAAGTCCTAGTTGGGGATAGGACAGTTGTAGAAAATTTATACAGTAGATGGCTCTTTAAAGTTAGTAACATCTGTGTTTTGTACTTAGGAAGATTACAGAATTCCGGTGCTTCTCTCCTCACCATCCCCTTTATCATGGAAGTCATACAAAATGGGTAGTGTTGTGGGGTGAGAGAGGGTAACATCTGGGAAGAGGAAGAGAACATTTTGGTTGTTTGAGGAAAAGTTAGACACAGCAATCACTTGTCCCTTGGAAGATTACAAAAAATAGTTATCATTCCTGTCCCTGGTATCTGTCCTCTTCCCGCTCCCAGCTATGCTACACAATCCAGAGGAAATAGGAGAAGGATCTGGTCTGGCAGTTGGATAAACACAGTGTGGTATCCCTTTGCAATGGAGAGGTGAAGAGCATGTCATGCTTATCTGAAACTTCATGGAACAACATAAAGTTGCAGTATGTGTTTCTTTCTTTTCCTCTCCATTTCACTGTTGTTAAGCAGGTACAGTGGCAGGTTTTCCGGTGATGCCAGGGTGAGGCAGATTAGGGAGGGGGCTTATTTCCATGATTCACATCTCCTTTTGCATGGAAACTCTGTATGCTAGCTGAGAATATGGTCAATATACAGTAAAATTGCCTCCCAGTCTTGTAAGCATATTTCAGCAAATTTCTGGTGTAGCAGAAACACCAGCTGCTTCTTCAGGTTCAACAACAGTGCAAATCTGCATGGTTCACCTTCAGATCTGACCAAATCCTTCCAGCCAGCAGTATTTAGAAGGATGATCATTAGCACAAACATTTCCCTGCTGGATTCCCTCCAGAGGATTGGAAAGTCACTTTTCTTTTCCATTCTGGTACCTTGTAAACCAATATGTTCTCTGAATGTTGGCCAGCCTTTCCAGGGTTTCATACATGGATATTCATGAATCTGCCTCTGTCATCCATTAAGCCTTGCAGAACAAATGAATGGTAACCTTTTCGGTTCACATATTCATTTGCCCCTTATTGATGAGACATGAGCAAGAACTGCCGTTGGCAGATGGATGAACGCAGGGGACAGCATGAACAACACACAGCAAGTCAATTACTAGAGTGTCTCCCTGTGATACACAGAAACCTGGGATTCTGTCCCCAACATGGTAGCACTAATATGATAGGATAAAAGTGGCAGTGTGGACAGAGTATATGTCTGTGCATTGTGTTATGCCTGTGTCTAGTACAGCATATGTGGAAACTCAGCCTGGGTATATGGAAGATGCATGAACATGTACATGGTCAAGTAACCGGGTATGTGTGCCAGTGTAGACATAGCTTTACTCTGACCCATTGGCCCTTAGATAATATGTACAGATGGCCTTTGATTGATGTGGGGCAGATGGTTTCTCTGATTGATAATGATCTATGGGAGATGCTTTTAGCTTATCAGGAACTACTCTTTACAGATGTTTTGTGTCATAATGTCTTAGTTACAATAAATAGTAAATTAGTTAGGTAAACTAAATAGCATGAAAAGAACTCAATGGGTCATTTACTTTGTCTGTTTTCCAGTAAACACACATGGTATATAAGGGGGAGAGTTCCTGAGTGTTAGCTGGGAATGAATTGAGCTCAGGGGTGGCTCTGTTTTTTGCCACCCCAAACACGGCAGTCAGGTGCCCTTCGGTGGTCCGGTGGTCACGTGGATTTGGTGGCATTTCTGCTGGTGATCTGACAGTCCCGTGCCTTCGGTGTACCTGCTGCCAAAACCGCGGGAACGGTGGACCTCCCGCAGGCTGCCTGACTGCCGCCCTCATGGCGACCAGCAGGCCGCCCCCTGTGGCTTGCCACCCCAGGCACGCGCTTGCTGCACTGGTGCCTAGAGCCGCCCCGATTGAGCTGCAAAGTCACTTCTCCAGACTGGTTTGGAAAGTATGACATTCTTTTGTAAACTACACTGTATTGATCTTTGACCAAGAATCTTTGATTAATAAATTCCAATTGAGTAAGTTGACATTTTATATTCTTATCATTAAAATTTGAACCCTCAACAGATTGATTCACTCATATTTTCCAAACACTATGAGATCCTTGGACAGAAGGCATTAATGTTTGTTCAGAACTTAGACTGTAACCCCTTTTGGTCAGAGACAGTCTTTTTGTTCTCTGTTTGCACAGCACCTTGCACAATGGGGTCCGAGTCCAAGTATGGGGTTCCTAGTTGTTACCACAATAAAAATAAATAATAATGAATACATTTTGTGCTCCCACTGCCTTCCCCAAACAGCCTGAAAAACATTTTTATTGTTTGCTTTCCTCAGTTTTGAGCATATCTTTGCTGTTTACCTTTTAAAGGCCTAAAATAGACTGCTACAGACATCACAGCTGCAGGCCGTCTAACATTGCCCAATGCTTGAAAGGACCACTGCTGCTGGTGTGTCCACTGCCACTACGAGATTGTTTGGCATAAAAGATACCACCTATTGAGGGAAAGCATGTTATCAGTGTTGGCTGTCAAAGTGAGAAAACAGAGACACTGAACAACACAGCCCTCTCCCCCTCCCTTGTGATCCACTAAACCACCTGACAAGAGTAAAAGACCAAAGCCTATTGGAAGTCTTGTATAGGTGTTATACATAGCATATTGCAAATAATAGTACTTCTGACCATGTCATTACTGCTAGCACAATCTCCCTACTCAACTATGTCCTGGAGAAAGATATGTATAATTTGGAAGGGGGTCATAACGGAAGGGGAGGGGAGTTTTAGTTTAGTTATTGAGTCTTGTGGAGGATGACTGATTTCTCTAAGCAAGTAGAGCCAAATCCTGAAAGCCTCACTCAGGCAAAAATTCCCACTGCAGTCAGTAAAGAGTGAGGCCTTGTCTGTTATATTATTGTAATTAAAACTGTTTTTTAAATGAATCTAGTTAAACCAGTGAAAATCTCTATGTGGACACATTTAGGTGCCAATCCTGCAAAAATGCATGCACATGCTTAACTTTTAATATATAAGTAGTCTCACACTTAGGCCCCATTGAGTATGTCTGGACTGCACATGAAGCCTGGGGCTCTGACTCAGGTTTGAACCCAAGTCCCACTTTCATCCACACACAAATTAGTCTGACTGAGGTCAGCAAGCACTGACTGAGGTCACCCAAGTCCTAGGAGACTGCTAGAGGTCTGAGTCAGAGTCCATGTCCTGCTGTGATTCAGGATGAGTCCAAGACCTGTCATTTGGCAGTGTGGACACATCTCAAGATTCAAGCATGAGTCAGAAGGTCCGCCCAGTGCAATATGGATGTGTTTGCCCAGCTGTGAGACCTGAGGCCAGCAATTGTAAACCAAGGTTGACAATGCAGTGTGGATGCTGAAGCGAGGGCTTGGAAACACCAAGTCCACAAACCTAGGTTCCACAGATCTGGATTTATAATGCAGTGTAGACCTACCCAATGAGGCTATGTCTACATTACATAATTTACAGTGGTGCAGCTCCAGTCTGTAGTGTTTCTGGAGAAGACTCTCTAATCTGGCAGGAGAGAGCACTCCCTTTGGCTTAATAACTCCTTCCTCCATGAGAGGCGGTAGCTATGTCGGAGGGAGAAGCTCTCTTATTGACATAGCGCTGTCTACACCGGCACTGAGGTCACTATAACTTATGTCGATCAGGGGTGTGGATTATTCACACCTCCGAGCAACGTAAATGATACTGAAGTAATTTTTAGTGTAGACGTAGCCTGAGACTACTCACAATGCATAAAGTTAATCACAAATGCCAATCTTTGCAGGCTTAAGATTTTAAATCAGTTTACAGCTGGCTTTATTTATATATAAGTCAGTTGTAAACTGGTTTCAGTGTGTCAGCACAGGGCTTTGCACTGATTTACGTGAATCAACTTAAATATATATTTTTGTTAAAGTGGTGTAACTTTTGTGTGTACACAAGGCCTAAGGCCTAAGAACATCAGATTTTGACCAAACCTACATTGTGGGGAACCTACAGAAAACTCTTTCTTCAAAGACATAAAAATACCTTTAAATAATTTACTAGAAATACCTAGTATTGTTCGTGTAAATTCACACTATTCTAGGGTTGTTAAAAGCATCAATCACTGATTACAAAAAATGGAGCAGTAAGGTTCAAATCTGTCCTAGGTCAGGAAAGGCAAAATTGTTATTAATGATGTGAAATATGTTGTGTTCAAATAAGTTTCAAGAGACCCCAAAATGACACGTACTTTGACTTTCTACTGCATCTGCAAACCAGCCAGCAGTGTGCTCAGATTTTTGAGAACTATCCATGGAAACTTTTTGATTCCCTTCTCCCCCAATCAGCATATCTTTGAATGTATTAAGCCTGCTTCAATGGGATTGGTCACATAGTGGAATCCTGGGCATAGACAATTAGGCGCTGGGGGGGGGGAGGGGGCATTTAACACCCCACACAATTTTTGGAATTACATTAATAAATTAAGGAATCACTGAGTTTGGAACAGAATCTCATTCGTCTCACTTTACTAAAAATTGACAGATTTAGTCATTGTACAAAACTACTCATTAAAGTGACATTCAACAGCTACTATTCTATTATTTTTAGCTCTAGCCCCTCCCTTCCTGTAAATAACAAAAGTTGTTTATAATCCTGGGAAATCATGTATAGAACTAGTTGGATTCCCCTCCTCCCCCCATCCTTGGAAAATTTTGAATTTGAAAAAGAATTAAAAACCGGACCTGAAAACTGAAACATTTTGATTCTGAAATGCTACTGCAGTGCCTCATGGGGGTTGTAGTTTGTGTTACTCATGCTCCCATTCTCATTTGTAGGGGTCCCATTTGAACTTCATCTCCCACGATGCACCACAGCCATCCACTTTTTGTGAGTGGATGAAAGTAGACACTTTTTTTGCAAAATAAATATGTTTTGTTTAATATCCAATTTTCTATAAAACAAACAAAAACAAACAAAAATAATTTCAAAAGATTTTTTTCAATGAGCCCTAATCAAATAGTTCTTTGTCCCTGACTGGCTGAATTTATCCCATATGTTCTGAAGCTCAGACAGAGGCTCTCTTTCCCAGAGAGAGACAGATTCTCTCATTCCACTGGAAAAAAATGATTTCTTCTTCCACACTTGTATCTGCCTGACCATCAGTGGCCTAGTACATATATTACATTCTGAATTTCCTTATGGTTTTATATTTGAGCCGTATTTCCTAATTTTACAAGCAGAATTTTGTTTTACCTTTTTTGTGATAAGTATAATTCATGGATGGAGACCTACTCACAATAATTCCCTAAATTAGCTGGCATCATTTTACTATTCTGTTTGGTCAGAAGTAGGGTTCAGTTATGTGTTTTACAGAGGTGGCACACTGTCCCATTACACAGTGTGGAAACTCTGAAGACACTTCTCAAGATCCAGCAGGTCCAAGGAATGGAGAAATGTATGGGATACACATGTGGAGGGTAGCTCAGCCCTACTTGTAAGAAAATTAAGCTTGCTTGCAAAGAGTTCTCCAACCATCCTAGGAAGACAGACAATCCTTGTTGGAAATTCAATGCTCAGAAGAACCAAAAGAACATTCTGCAAGAGACAGGTGGACAAGAGGATGATGTTTTGCCTTCTCAGAACCAAGACACATGATACTCTTAAGATTGGATAGGCTTTTGAAGTTGATGGGCAAAGATCCATGGTGATGGCTCATCTGAGCAGTAATGATATTGCATTGCGTGATAGTAGATGACTTTAAGCAACTCAGAAGCATACTGAAGAAAAAGAATTTCCAAGCAATCTTCTCTGAAATCCTTCCAATTCCACCAGTGAAGGAAAACAGAAGGCAGAAGCTTCTGGAAGTGAACTGATGGCTAGGTAAGTGGTGTAGGATGGAAGGTTTTGTGGGACATTTGTCCATCTTCTATGGGAATAAGGGAATGTATAGTTTGGATGGCCTGCACCTTAGTAAAAAGTGACCAATCTCCATGGTGGCAGGCTGGCTAGAGTAGCCAGGAGCAGGTTTAACAAATAACAAAAGTGGAAGTAAAAAGAGAGGCAATATGAGCACTCAGCACAAAACTGAGATGTTGAGAACAAAATAAATCAAGGAACCAAAGGACATGAAGAGAAGAAATTCTTGAATTGCCTATACACTAATGCTAGGAGCCTGGATAACAAACAAGAGGATTAAAATTGCTCATTTATGAGCATAAATTCAATCTTGTTGGTATTATCAAAACTTGGTGGGATGATTTGTATGATTGGAATGTTAAAATAAATGTTTATAAAGTATTTAGGAAGGCTCAAGTGGGCAGAAGGGGAGGGAGAGTGGCACTCAATGTCAAAGTCACGTTACTTGTTTCCAAGTCACTGATAGCTCAGAAGAAAGCGATCTTGAATGCTTATGGAACAATGTCCTAACAGTTAAACCACAAGATGGGGTTCAGCTGGTGTCTGCTACAGACCACCAATTACGAAACAGGATGGCTGACTCCTTACAAACTATATATAATATGTCAAAAAGACCCTGTGTTGTCACAGGGACTTCAATCTGAGCGACACATGCTAGAGTGGAGGTCTCATGCTGCCAGTAGTAAAATGTCCTTGGAATTTCTACGCATCATAGAGGGCAATTTCCTAATTTAAAAAGTATTTCAGCCAAAATGGGGGAAATGTTTATTAGACTTTGTCCTAAAAGATAAAGAGAAACTGATCACGGAAATAAAAATTAATGGTAGCTGAGGTGCAAGTGATCCTGACTTGATCACACTTGTAATGTGCAAACAGAATAAAGTCCAGAAGGATTTAATTAGCAAAATGTGAATGATAATTGGGAATTATTTAAGAACATCTTACTGGTTGCCCCAAATGCCACAACCCCACAAATGAGGAAGAAGACTGCTGGTAAAAAAAATAACTTGGTTTAGAGGGGAGTGGAGACAGCTATAAAAAGTGTGTGTGTATAAAACAAATTGAAGAAAAGAGAAGTGATAGTAATGAATATAAATCAGAAGTTAGGAATTATAGAAAATTGATATTGGTAGCCAAGGAACACAAGGAGAAATCTAGGACTAGCACAGCTCAAAACAATAAAAAGGAGTTTTTAAAATATATTAGGAACAAAATGAATTTTTACAATGGTATTGGTCCATTATTAGATGGAAATGGTAGAATTATCAATAATACTGCAGAAAAGGCAGAAGTGTTCAATAAATATTTCTGTTCTGCATTTGGGGAAAAAGCAGACAATATAGTCTTATCATGTGGTGATAACACTTTTTCTATTCCGCTAGTATCTTTGGAGGATGTTAAACTGAAACTACCAAAGTTAGAAATTTTTAAATCAGGATGTCCAGATGATGTGCATCTAAATGTTTTAAAAGAGCTGGTTGAGGATGACTAGGCCTGTCAACCTGATATTCATCCAGGGTAAGATAATGAAGCAGCTGATAAGGGATTCGATTAATAAAGAATTAAAGGAGGGTACTGTAATTAATGTAAATCAACATGGGTTTATGGAAAATAGATCCTGTCAAACTAATGTATCTGTTTTTAGATGAGATTACAAGTTTGGTTGCTAAATGTAATAGTGTTAACATAATATAATTGGACTTCTGTAAGGTTTTTGTCTTGGTATCTCAGAACATTTTGATTAATTTTATATCATTGTCTATTATAATTTGACACATGTTAAATGATTAAAAACTGGCTAACTAATAGGTCTCAAAATGTAATTGTAAATGGGGAATCATCACCAAGTGGGTATATTTCCAGTGAGGTCCAGCAGGGATTGGTTCTTGGCCCTATGCTATTTAACATTTTTGTCAATGACCTAGAAGAAAATAGAAAATCATCACTGATAAAGTTTTCAGATGACATAAAAATTTGGGAAGTGGTCCATAATGAATCACTGATTCAGAGTGATCTCTGTTGCTTGGTAACCTGGACTCAAGCAAACAATGTATACATTTATATGCAACCATATTAAAATGTATATCTAGCAACGAAGAATGTAGGCCATATTTACTAGATCAGGGACTCTATACTGAGAAGCAGAGAGCCCGAAAAAAATGTTTGGGGTCATGGTGGACAATCAGCTGAACATGAGCTGTTACTGTCAGATTGTGGCTAAAAGGCATGGGGTGCATAAAAAGGGAATCCTAAGTAGGAGTAGAAAGATTGCTTTATTCTGTATTTGGCACTGGTGTGACTGCTGCTGGAATACTGTGTCCAATTCTGCTGTCCACAATTCATGGAAGATGTTGATAAATTGAGAGGCTTCAGAGAAGAGCTACAAAAATGATCAATGGATTAGAAAATGTCTTATATGTAGCCCAAAAATGTGACCATAAATCCCCTTGTGACGTTCCCCTGGTGTTATCTGGACTGGCGATCTGCTAGGCCACTCCAATCCTCAACTCTGGGAGCCAGCCTTACCCTGCTCTGCTGTGAGAACCCCCACTCCTGGGATGTTCACTCACAGCCTCTGGCATGTAAGCTGATTGGATTGTGCAACTGAATGACACAAGCCAATATCGCTGATCCCAGACCCAACTCTAGGAACCTCTGTCTTGCAGTGTCCAGTTATGCCTGCTGGACACTGCAAGCTTATTTGTCAATGTAACAAAGAAATTGATATGCACCAGACTTGTTATCCCAAGGGGAGTCTCTGACATGTTGCAAACCAAACATATTGCTTTAGGTAGAATAAACAAACAAATTTACTAACTACAAAGATAGATTTTAAGTGATTATAAGTCAAAGCACAACAAGGTGGATTTGGTCAAATGAAATAAAAGCAAAATGCATTCTAAGCTGATCTTAACACTTTCAGTGCCCTTAGAAACTTAGATGTTTTCACCACAGGCTGTCTGGTTTCCCTCAGCCAGGCTTTCCCATTAAATCAGCACTTCAGTCACTTGGTGGTGATGTTTGTAGATGGAGTTAGAAGAGAGAGGAAGAGCATGGCAAACGTCTCTCCCTTTTATCATGTTCTTTCTTCCCTCTTGGCTTTGTGCCCCCTCTTTAGGGTCAGGTGAGTATTACCTCATCGTAGTCCCTGACTGACCAAGGGAAGGGGGGTGACTCACTGCAGAGTCTGACAGATCCTTTGTTGCTGCCTAGGCCAGTGTCCTTTGTTCCTGTGAGGCTGGGCTGAGTTTGTCCCATACATGCCCTGATGAGGTGTGAACTGCCCCTCTGTTCCTGGAGAGTTTTGCCTGGGTTTGCTTTAAGCCATGAGGTCACATTTTCAGCCTCATAACTATATACATGAAATTACAACCTATAACTTTACTATAACAACAATGACTATAACATTACCATAACAACAATGCTCAGTGCATCATGAGCCTTCTGAAGCCACCCAACATGACAAACATTGTATTGGAAAGCATGCAATCTTTTATAAGGATGAACATGGTGGTGCAGGGGGTTCCCCCGAGGCACAGACTGTCGTACCCTTCATATCTTAATCTATTATTTCCACCACCCAGAAAGTGTTATGTTAAGGTGAAAGTACAATCAGATCATGCAACATTTTAAGATCCCTCTATCTTGGTTTGATATGAAACAATAAATCGATCTTAGGACAAATCTGAACTGAGTTTCAGCCTCCTGTTATGGAACCCAACACTGGGCAAAAATCTCCTTCTTTTGAGTTGTATTACAAACAGGTCTACAGAGTGACTTTTTTTTGGTATGTGGCTAGTAGAACTGCCAAAGAGAAAAAAAAATGCATAAAAATGGATAGTAAGGAAACTTCAAGAAAAGCCTGTGAAAAACTCAAATATTTGGAGAGCAGAGAAAAAAAGATTATATTAACAATAAAGCTCAATAGTTCTAGTATCTCTTGTTTAGCACACCATCAGCAGCAAGGCCCACTAACAGCTAAACAGTTCTCTTGGAAAATAAAATCAATGAACAGCCCAGCTTTGTGGTGATATTCTCATCATGAGAGCTGGAATCTTGAAGATCATAACAGACTCTCTCCACCTTGACTCATCAATAATTTTCAAACATCAACCTCAATAAAAGATATGGGTCTGATGGATGAAGGTACAGCACCAATTTTAACTCTCATCCTGGTCAACTTGCTGCTTGGCGTTGGTATACAAAAACTAATGTGAGGACCCCCCCCGTAGAAAAAGCAGTAAGTATGCTAGCATACAGCCTATAAATATTTTATATCTAGAGTGCCTTTTTCATTAAGAATACACTTTTATTTCTGACACTGAGAAAATGGCACAGGATCATCACTTAAAAACATTCTTTTTAAATGCGGATTTTGAATTGATGCCAGAACTGAATACAAAATCCTTGCAGAGCAAACACTATAAAAATCAATAGTAATACCTGCCTGGAAGTAAATTTTTCTGGTCATGTCTACTGCATTTCTGTAGTATTATGCCTTTGCTGTTCTTAAAAAGGAGCAGCCTTGGACCTGGCTAACCTCCATAGAATTACACCAGATAATGCAGCCTACCACACTGTGGGAACTACATAAATAATAGATCATTGTAATAATTAATAAACAGACATCCCTTAAAGATTTTTTTCCCATTTAGAACATAATAAAAATGATTAAACTGTTCTGATGATTTTTGAATGATTTATTAATTGCCTGTACACACACACACACACACACACACACACACACACACACACACACACAAACACAGCCACAAGCACATAGGGCCAAATTTTCCTCTGATTTACATGGATGTGCACTTAGTCCTTTTGATTCAGTGCAGCTGAACCCGCGTAAATGAGAGGAGAATTTGACCAAGACAGTTTATGTTAATGAGCTGAATGAAAGCAATGATAAGTGTCTTTTGAACATTGCTGGGGATCTGCGGCTGTTTCTAAATTGCTAAACTTCTCTTCTAGGATGTGAATAAACTTTCCTTCTTCTAGGAAGGAAATCTGAGAAAGCATTATGTGAGACGCTTGTGATGAGTAAAAGTCTGATACAAAGGAAAAGCTGATATAGTTCTGTGGTGGTTTAGAATGACCCCAACAAAACCATCATTATGGTAATAGGCCAGAATGTGCCCCCAAGAGGTAAGTGTACAGTAGTCTTGTCACATGTAGATGAGATCTTAGCTGCCTTTGTAGAATATTACCCCCTTAATTCTTTGGTCCTTACAGAAGCCAGGCAGGGAAGAAAAGTTGGATGAGTGGTGGGCCTGTAATAGGGGATGCGCCAGATGCAGCGAGGAACTGGAGATGCTGGAAGCAGGCAGAGACCAGCTGGGAGGAGGAAAAAACAAAACAAAACCTTGGGGCAGGAGAGACCAACCCTGGTGTAAAAACTCAAGTATTTTCTTTAATAAAAAAGAAAATGTATAGTATGTAATTCATTTCACAAGTATGTTTATTCTCCCAACATAAAAAAGTTATCCCATTTGTTGTCCAAAATAAACAACTTTCTATACTGTAGGTAATGCACAATAATTGAGTCCCTAACTAGTTAGCCTACCCCATATTATATCTGCCCTTCTGATACTGATACATTTCTACAAATTTATTTGCTTTTTTCAGCATCTAGTACTCTACGAAGTTTCAAGCAAAGCAATCCAAATATGCTGCAAATATGTTTGCTTGGAGCTCTACTCCTGGGCAGGAATGCAGGTCTTTTAAAAATTGACAAAATGCTGAATTAAACTGTCCTGTGATTTTTTCCCCCTCCCCACAATTTACCAACATTTTGCAGCAACAGACTGTGAGACAATTTCCTCATAAACTCAGATTTGGGGTACAAATCTGTATCTTGAATTTGGTAGTATTCAGGATATTGTCTTATCAATCACATTTCCATCTCTTTTTCCTGTTCTGGGCTCAACCTATGACCTTTATATTCTGGATCAGTCATGTTGGCTAAGTAAAGGAAAGATTCCATAGCATCTTTGATTCATCTTTCGATTTTGTCCTTTTGTGGTTCTAGTTCTTTGTTGTTAATTAGATCAAATCAGTTTTCCACAGAGACTATGACAGTAGTATCATTGGTATGTGATCTGTCCAAGACCTCCTTCAATTGCTTTTTGATATGTGGTAACTTGAGGCAGAATCATTTCTTGTGTGAAATTTGTGCTATGTAATGATCAAAGTCCTCCTCAGACTTAGTGCAAATGACAGTATGCTTATAATCCATGGATGCAAATGTAGAGACACATGGCCAGGTTGAATGCACCACTTCAACCTCTTTTCACCACTTCATACAAAAATAAGGAAATTCAGACGTTACAGGACTTTGCTTTGGGGCATAAGGACCAAATTCTGCCCTGACTTACATTCTTTATAACCTCATTGAAGTCAATCCATAAGACATGTTAGGACAGAATTTGGCCTTTAGGTCCCACAGCAATGTTAACTCAGCCATATGCATATATTGCCTATATTAAAGCATATTATGCACATTAAAAATGCTAATGGAAGGTACATTCAAGTAAATAATCTAAAGTGAAAGATGGAACAAATTTATCCCTCATGCAACCTTAATGACTTTAATGGAATTATATTAGGGATGAATTTGGCCCTATACATACAACAAAAATAATTCAAATGTACAATTTCGCATTAGTACAAGATTTTGTCTGCCAGCATTGATAGACCAAATAATGGAACCATGCAGTTAAATCAGTAGGGATAACTGTTTTAATTAATGACAGCAACATACTTCCACTGCTTACGCAGCTGTTTACTGTGACAGACACAACTGTGTAGAAAAATGGAACTGTGTAGACCAGTGAGGAAAATATAATTTTGCTTTACAGATGTAACAGCTTGCTTTATCACTGTTTGCAGTCTCTGCTGGCAAATATGATATTGTGCAAATGTTGAACTGTTCAGTTCAGTTAGTGGGGATACCTAATGTTTTCCTTATTTATACAGTTGAGTTTGAGTCATAAAGTTCAGATCCAAATCCAAGCACACTTACAACCAGGTGTTCTAATTTTGTCCATGGTCCATTTCAGAACACAGAGATGGTTACAATTAAAAAAAAATTTGCATCTGGGTCCAGGTCTGATTATCTTCCAACTTTACGAGGAACTGGATTCAAGTGTTTTCATTTTACTGCATTTTTTTCTTTGGCACAAGTTTGCACCAATCATCATAGACTGTAAGACAAGTTCTATTTCAGGCTGCATGTGCTTACATCTCACTGGCATGTACTTAAAGTTAAGTATGGAGCTTCAGTGCTTTCTTGAAGAGGGTTGTTTTCTTAAATAAAGGAAAGTCACATGCTGGACCTGTTCATGAATATAATGTAGAAACATAGGTGCTGGGGGTGATGCCACATGCCCTGGCTTGAAGTGGTTTCCATTATATACAGGGTTTACAAATTGGTTCAATGGCTCTCAGCACCCCTTCTTTAAAAATTGTTCCAGGACTCCTGTGTAGAAATGTTTCTAACTTTTAAATGATCAAGTTAATTGTTTTTAAACATAACAAAGTGATCCCTCATTGAGGGCTAGTTTCATGACTTTTAAACTTTGGTCTTTGAACAAATTTTAGATAACAATATTATCAATTGTCCTTTGTGACTGAAATTATTTTATTCAAATTGAAAAATGAATACATGACCCGTTGCAAGAAAACAAAATGTTTGTAACAAAATGCCCCCTTGGTGACTCAGAGGACCATGAAACTTAAAGTTTACAGTTCCATTCTAGGTTGAAAAACAAACCGATTCAAACTACAGATGTATTGCATAGTGCTTAAAACTACCAAGAGGACACCCTAGATAAAAAATAGATCTTGTTGGCTACATTTTTCATAATCATACAATTTTAAATAATCATAGATATAATCCAACTTTCAAACAACAAAACCAAAAGGTATATTAAACAATATTTACTGTAAATCAAGGCATTGCATATATTTCTCTGTTATATCATATAGCGGTAACTATGCTAAAAAATCAGCTACTCTTAATTATTTAGTTTTTCCCCAGAGAATCCCAACAATTATCCTCACATAAACTTTTGCATTCCCTTTTGGTTATCATTTTTTTTTAAAGAAAGTTCCAAAGAAAGAAATAATATTGCTTGAACAATTAAGATCTTTCTTTATTAGGGAAGTCAAAAGATTGGAATCTTTTGGTTGGAAAGGAGAAAAGTCTTTCAGATATGTTAAAAATATATAAACTAATGCATTATACACAGAAGACCAGTCAAATTTTCCTGGTTACCTTGCTCTACAGAAACAATGCTCAATACAATTAAATGGCAACTAATTTAAAATAGTTAAAACGAAATTATTTTTAGGCACCTTTTAGCATTCCTGTGGTATTCACTGTCACAAGATAGTCTTGAGTGACAACACTGTAGACATAAAGAAAAGATTTAGAACACATCAATTAGAATAATGCCTGAAGCTACACTAACTACAAAAAATTATAAGGGCAGACAATCTTCATGCTTCAGGGAATAAACTTCTTCCAACTGGGATCAGGAAGAAATCAGGAATTGTTTTCTATGGAATATCACACAAATACATTATTGGGAGGTTGTGTCTCCCTGTGAAATATCCAGCGTTATCTACTGTCAGAAACACTATACTGAATTAGCTGGATCATTGGCTTATTCTGGTATGGAAAGGGCTATAATCTTGTGAATTGCTAATTCAGCCCTCAGTCTTTGTAGTGCCACATGAGTGTTTCTAATCATGTGTTTCCCACTATTTTCCCCCATCCAAGATATTTAGTGTTGTTGTGGTCCTTGACAAAACCTGTTAAAGTGCTAGTCAACCACTCCTTAGTTATTCTCCTGCATAGGCTAGGGATAGCTTCTCTTTTGGTTGGATCCCTATAGTGGCTGTTTATCTCCTCTCTCTGATGTTATTTTGTGGGAGGATTTATAGATTCCAAGGCCAGAAGGGACCATTATGATCACCCCATCTGACTCCCTGTCAAACACAGGCAATTGAACTTCCCCAAAATCATTCTTAGACAGATCTTTTAGAAAAACATCCAATCTTGATTTTTAAAATTGTCCATTATGCGGAGTCGACTGAGACCTTTGGTAAATTCTACCAGTGGTTGATTATTCTCACCATTAAACATTTACTTCTTATTTCCAGCCGGAATAGTGTCTCCTAATTATTTGGGCTCTGTCTTGAAAGACAGTCTTTCTGTAGTAGGAGAGAGAAAAAGTGTGCTTCATAGGGAGCAGAAAGACTGCACTTTCCTGCTCATTCACAAAGAAACATACAAAACAAATCCAGTCTTGGAACTCTAAGTGACTGATGTGTATATTTTTGGTGGGTGGTCTGATGGGGCAAAATGTGAATTTATGCTGCAAACTTTTGGCAGCTCTACTCCATCTAAAGAAAGAATCTAAGTGTATCTCTCAAGAGGGCTTAGGAGAAATGCTTATTCAAAGACATACAAGTATATACAGTTTTCAGGATCAGTGAAGAATTTAAAGAGAAAATAGCATCCAGAAGGTAAGGCATTCAAGTTCCCCTCACAATCTCCTAACAGGCTGGCATTGTTACAGACTAAAAATCAAAACCAATATCCTCAAATAAATAATAATAAAAAAATACCACCACCACCACCAATCGTGAATGACCTTCAAGATGCATGCAGTGGTAAATGACAGATACTCAGCATTGTAAAAATCATTTAGGTGCTTAAATTTAAAGTTAGGAGCTTAATTTTAGGTTTCTGTGTTTGAAAATCTTAGCCAAACCTTTTTAACACAAGGACTTCACCTTTTTGTTGTTTGTTTTTGAGCCCTCTACACATGTAGAGAATTATCCCAGATTTTGATACCTTTTCTCATGGTGAGCAGCACATTACTCCACATTGATTTTTGAGAGAATACACAAGGAATAAAATTCTAGTCAGCATAAGAATCGGAATCAGAATTTGGCCCTATATAAGCAATAGCAATATATAATCATAAACTCAGCAGAATATTTTAATTACATGACATGTCACCAAAATATACTATTTCATTGAAGCCAAAACATTTTGCGTGGAGTATCGGTTTCAACAAGTTTTCTTCAAGAAGAGTGTTTTGATCCAGGCCCCTTTGGTTTCTTCTGATTGGAGTGTGTGTGTGCATGTGTGTGTGAGAGAGAATCTGAATTGAAATCTGAATTGAAAAGCTCATTTTTTTTAATCTGAAAACAGACATTTTGCCACAACGAGGTTTTGTGAAAACACTTTAAAGATTATAGTTTTGTTCCAATATGGAATGAAAACAAATATTGAAACCTCAAAAGTTGCCATGAAATGAAATTGCCGTCCTCTGGCTGACCTAAAGCTGCCAGCAGAACTTCTATGAGTCCTCTCAGTTTCTCTGTGTGTATTTTTTCAGTCACCACTCCCTGCTGTCATGGAAATTGGCATTGTTTAAGTCCAATACCGTGGTGTACTTTTCTCCTATTTCAGACATGTTATGTTCACTCCTAAGAAAGGCAATAGCAATAGCCCTGTATAATCTTATAAAGACACAAACATGTTAATGGAGGATAATCTGTACTTTCTCTGGGTAAGTGTCTAACTTGCTGCTTCATGCCCATCTATACACATGTGAAACTCAGTGAATGTTTTCAAAACAAAGCTCTTTTTAAGGTTATTTCTATAGAAATGACTTGTTCCCCTCACCCTCTTTGGTAATGTTTATGATTCATGATTTTGAAGGTTAAGGGAGCAAGTGCTTGCATGCACGCCATAAATTAAAGCTGCCCGTATAGAATTCATGGCTCTTGTTTCACACAGTGGAGAAAAGGAAACTGTCATTGTCTCTGTCCTTTTCAGGCTCGGGTTGATGTGTAGCAGCAGGTGGCTTTGAAAGAAATGTTGTTGGCACTTGTAAAGGCAGACTGCCTAAAGCTGCATCCTTTTTATTTAGGAAAAGGCCATTGTTTTTTTTTATGCCAGTCTGTCAGGGGAGATCTTTGTAGAAGAGCTCAGGCAGATTAAATGGAATAAAAGGTTGAGGAAACATGTCTGCATTGAAGAGTTCATGGGCATCAGGTCAATGGTCACTCTTAAATATAGTTATAAACTTGAGTACCATCTCCATAATTGCTTGAGTTATAGTAAACTGAAAGCACTTTAAACTTTATTTCTGTTGCTGCCTTTTTTGTTTTGGTTTGCTTGTGTTTTTTTGTTTATTCATGTAATTGGGTGTGTAAAGGGAAAACAAAAACAGATAACCTTTCCATTCACAGGAACATATATAACTCTGAACCGTTTACATAAATAATTATGCGGAAGTAGGTGACAAAGAGAAAAATAAAGTAATTTGCCAGAGGTAACTCATGTAATCAAACACACAGGCACTGGTTTCCTTCACACCCCAGGATGCTCAATCCCCTGCTCCCCTCCACCTCCTTCCACCAGACCCCCACCCCTGCCCCGCCTCTCCGCCCCACTCCGCTCCCACCCCACCTCTTCTCGCCCAGTTCTGTCCCCTACTCTGAGCGTGCCCCATCCCTGTTCCTCCTTCCCTTTCCCCCCCAGGAGAAATGCCTCCTGCATACCGCATAATAGCTGATCATGGTGGGCTGGCAGCACTGGGTGGAAGGAGGAGGAGTTGATTGGTGCAGCTGCCAGTGGACAAGAGGCACTGGAGTGGGAAGGGGGAGCTGGCTGCCAGCTGGCTGCTAAGCACCCACTAATATTTTTCCATGGGTGCTCCAGTCCTGGAGCACCCATAGAGTTGGTGCCTATGATCTGACAGATTTCTTTGGGGGGGAAAAAACAAACCAACCCAATAATTCTGAAAAACATCAGAACTTAACTAGGCTAATCAGCATTTACAGATTTTCATGGAAAATGCTGCCAGAGTGACACACTACAAGGTAACATACAGTAGCAAGATGTTAAGGTAATGTCATTCATTCAGATGTGTTAATGAATATAAGGGATCAGTTAATGTGTTTTTTCCCCATTTTCATGGAAAGTGGGGATAGCTGTCCCTGACAAAATTCTATCTAAGGGCTTGTCTTCACTACCGGAGAGATTGAGGCTGCTGCAATTGATGCAGAAGGTGTCAATTTAGCAGGTCTAGTGAAGACCCACTAAATTGATGGCAGGGCACTCTCTGGTTGACCCCGGTACTCCAGCTCCCCAAGAAGAGTAAAGTAAGTCGACAGGAGAGTGTTTCCCATCAACATAGTGCAGTCTTCATAGTCAGAAGACACTGAGGTAAATAAATCAACCTAACCTATGTCGACTCCAGCTACTTTATTCACGTAGCTGGAGTAGCGTAACTTAGGTCGACTTATCCCGCTAGTGAAGACAAGTCCTCAGAATAAGGTGGTTAAATAGAGACTATTTCTGAACCTATTGAAGTTAATGACAATATTCTTAATGAGTGCAAAATCAAGGCAATAACTGGTAAATAGGACACAAAAATGGACTGAAATTTTAGAAATAGAACTGTGCAGACCTTCTGTTTACAAAACCAACAGCCATATAACATTCCATGTTTTGTAACAAACTTGGAGTCCTGGCCCAGTTTGCCCAAAGGTAGGCTACACTGTGCAAACATTCAGAGCAAACCTGGTTCTATTCACAGATAATGCCAAAACTATAAAAATTGTGTCATTTCCCACAGATTTGACACAAGAACTGATGAAAGAGCATTGTTTTGACTGAGTTTCATTTGAAGATATTGGTGCACTCGAGCCCACACCCACCAACTCTCAAGTGTTATGCTTTGGGTGGGACATCCCACATCTGGCCCTGGTTTTTAAAGTTGCCCTGTGGTCCTGCATTGCCATTGCAAAGTCCAGGTGATACCACTACAACAGACGCCACTACAAAAGGGGGTGGGGCAGGCAGGATCGTTAACAAGCCTCAGCATGACGTTGCGCAGCTGGGAATAATAGCGATCAATCTATCGGATAGTGTGTATGGGGGGCAATAACTAACTAATAACCCCTCCTCCTTCAGGGATATGGGATGGTACATCCTAAGCATTCGGTGTCCAGGCAGGATCATCATAGCTTCATTCGGGGAGGGTTCACATTTATGTGTGCTGCACTGAATAGCAGCTGGCATGGTATGAGCAGAGTGCTTAGCAGCAGCAGTGGAGCTCAGAGGCTGGAGGTGGTTGCAGCAGCAGTGGCACAGCATAAGATACCTCTGTATTCACGCCTAGTGATTCCCAAGTGTTCTCTTCAGACACTTGTTGCTTGGCCTTTAGCAAAGGGATTTAAAAGGAATGAGAATCATTGTTTAGTTTCTTTATAACAAAGTCCTATGCTATTTGAATGTTTGTACATTCGGTCACAATTCAGGGCAACTGCACTTGTATTCTCTCTTCAGTGTCTAGCAAGACACCCACTCTAAGCTCCAGGTTTCTCAGTCATCATCTCTCTTGGGTGGAGACATATATTTCTCTTCTTCCTAACTGGGGTATTTCCAGGCTGTTTAGTTCACTGACTATTCTGTGATATCCCTGGCAAAAGACGGACCGCCTAAACTTTTCTCCTGAGGTACCACAGAGAGTCTAATTGCTCACGGTTTTAAGTTACCACACACCGCTCTTTATAAGCAATCACATTTTTTCTTAAGATAAAAGCATTACAGAGAAAACATATTAAAACCCATAAACGAACCTACACACATGGAAAGAAGCTTAACAGAGGTCACCCCTCTTCCCTAACTCTAACAGGAGATCTGGTCAGTGATTACTCCTTCAAGCCCCACACAGGTTTTTTTCTGTGGTCACAAGTTCATCACAGCTTCAGCTCCGAACAAACACTCAATTCGTAGGAGCTCTGCAGGCCAAAGGCTTCAACCCTTCTCTTCCCCCTGCCCAACATCCTGTCCATTTGCTGGATCAGAAAGAAAGCCCTGAGTCAGTTTTAACTCAGGCTATTTAACCAGAAGTGCTTTGCTTATCTGTTGATTCATGGAGAATCAAATTTAAACCAGTATATGTGAGCCTCTCTCCAGGTGGACATAGCTCTCTGGAGGTATTATAACATTCTTTAATTTGCCTAACCACTTCCCACTGTCCTTAGTTACTGAAGGACTGTGGTCCCCCTTCCCCATGGAAATACATACAGTCCCTCAAGAGTACATAGATATTTGCATTTTAATACCATATATTCCTAAAAATTCAGTAATGCTTAGCTTAAGTTCAATAAGGTTTGTCCAGGATATTATTGTAAGCAGAGTCAGGCTGAACTCTACCCTGACATCGGGTGGTGAATTATGGCAAGTGTGGAAAAGAACTCCAGGGGCTGATCTTGTTTGCATGGCACACCCACCCGCCTGGCATGAGACAACAGCAACTGATAGTGGTTACTTTGGATGGGGTGGGATCTCCAGTTTCTCTGTTATTGGAGCAGGAGGAATAAAGTGTTGTTACCCTGATTATGTGAATCAAGGACAATGAAACTGTTTTATGACAGAGTGTCTCACCATCACCTAAGTAGCACTCGCTAGATAAGGGATATGGGTTCCACAACCCAGTGAATTGAGAGAGGATGGGGACAGATATTTGTATCTGATGGCATGGGCCCCCTTTGAGGGCTTGAAACACCAATTGCACCATCTCCTCTCCCCACTGTTGAATGTCAGAGCTAACTTTGATTCCATTAGGAATCTAGTTACAGGCTGCTGAGCTCAATTCACTTTGGGCCCATGGTGCACCAGCACTGGGGCTCCCCTACTATGAGCTGAGATCACTAAGAGCTGAAATCACAAAAGAGCTAAAGTTATTAAGAGCTGAGAGCACTGAGTGCTGTGTTAACTAGTGGGGGAGCCTGAAGCTATATTGCTAAGCGGCTGGCGGAGCAGTTTGCGGGGACGGCTGGAGCGGCTCACAGGTCAGTGAGTGGAGCCATTTGCGGAGACGGCTGGAGCGGCTCACAGGTCAGTGAGCGGAGCCATTTGCGGAGACAGCTGGAGCGGCTCACAGGTCGGTGAGTGGAGCGGAGCATCTCGTAGAGCAGAGCAGTTCGTGGGACGGCAGGAAGTGGACTGGCTCGTGGTGAAGGCTGCGGCGGAACCCCACGGAGAGATGGCCGGTGGCCTCAGATCAGGTAAGGTGCCCCTTAACACCCTGCATGTCCCCCTTTTACTCTGAGGCTGCACTGACCAGGGACAGAGACTTTGGGGGTTGTTGGACTTTTGGGACTTTGGGTGGTTGCTGGACCCAAGAGACTTTGGGGGTGTTGGACTTTGGGGACTCTGGGTGATTTTTGGGTTGCTGGATTCAAGAACCAAAGGGAAAGGACACAGCCCAATTTGCTGGGGTGGGTCTTTTGCTCATGGTTTCTGTTATGAATCCTGTTTGTGGTGTTTTTCCAATTTAATCCTGATGTCGTTTACCTCATGTTATTAAACATTTTCTGCTACACTCAGACTCTGTGCTTGCGAGAGGGGAAGTATTGCCTCTTAGAGGCGCCCAGGGGGTGGTATGTAATTGTCCCAGGTCACTGGGTGGGGGCTCGAGCCGGTTTTGCATTGTGTTATTGAAATGGAACCCCTAGATACAGAACCCGGCCCTTGTTGCTGCCAACTTAGATGGGCAGAAGGGTTACATTATCATATGTCAGACATATATTTTTTAATAAAACAGTGTGTTCAATTTTTAAAAAAAAAGGTTTACCACATTGTGTGCCTCATTTCAAGGTGTGTTGTCCCGCATTATCCTTCATTTTGAGGGTAACTTTCTCTAATTTCAGACTCTGGTGTTTGAGAGGTAAACTCAAACCTTAAAGCAAAATTCAGGATAATTTTTCATTTTTTGCTGTCTGAATCTATGTGAATGACAGAATTCAGAATAGCAAAAAGGAAGATGTTGGAGATGGAGGAATTTGAATGCATGATTTGACATCATAGATGGGCAAACCAGTTGTGAAACACATGAGAACTAGCCTAGATCTGTTGTCTCCAATTTATCCAAACAAAAGACAACCAAATCTTTTCTAGTAGAACATAAACTAGATACACTTCTTAACAAAATTTCATACTAAGCACTCTGCAAATGTTTTCATTAATGCTAGATAGAAACAGAATCTTCTGATGCACAGGAAATTCTGAAATTAAAAAATATACATTGTTCCAAATCAGTGAAAAGCCAAAATTTCAAAATTTCCTTTGGAATGTACATTCAAAAATATTTGGATTCAGAACCATGGAAAAATTTGGTGTCACTAATTTCAAATGATATTAATTTGATAACAATGATTGACTTTGTTTTGACTTTTATAGTATATTAAAATATTAAGTATAATATTAAAATTAATACTGTAATACAATGTACAACTCAAAATAAAACAAATCTACATTATCCAAATGAAACATTTTGACATTATCTAAGTGAAACAACTAAGTCAAAATAAAGTGGTTTGACTTTTTCCAATCATACATTTTGTCAAAGTTATGTTCCTTCAAAATGTTTTGACTTTGACAAAATTGCACCCCAAACCAATCTTTCACTTATCACCTGTTGCCTCTTTTCCCCCACAGTTCTTCCCAGTGTGTGCTGGGTACATGGTGGCTGATGTAGGACTGGTATGGTTCTTGCCTTGTATGTAAGTGTAGCTGACTTCAGTTATGAAGTGCATGGTTATGTGGAATTATATTGTACAACAAACTGACATGAAGTGACATACTGTGATTCCACGTGGCATAACATGATTCAAAATAACATGACACACCATAACTCCAAAATTGGGAAGAGATCAAATTTTCTTTCAGATTTAATATTATTCTGCCTCCAAACAGCCTGTATGTAGCCTGAATGTTGTGCAGATGTCAAGCAGACTGAGAATGTGTGAGAAGTGCATCATTTGAGGTAAGGACTGTTTGGAATTCCCCCAGGCTCAAACTGAAAACTTGAGAAGAGAAGTTCAGCAACACAGCACTGAATTTTCCTCTTTTTCTGGCACCACTAGACATATTTGCTACTGGTGCTGAGTTTAAGGATCATGCTTAGTCTGGATATTTTCCCTATTAGTGGCAATGAAATATCAGAAAATAAACTTTTTCCCTGAAAAGCAAGTTGCTAGCTGAAATCTGTGTGCATATTCTTGGAAACCCTATGGTTATTTATAGGACGTTAATCTGCCTTAAACCAATCTAAACCCACTTTTATTCTATTTTGAATGTATACTGACATATAATGTGATATACCCAAGCAAAGGGCTAATTTCTGCCCTTGGTTACACCCTTGATGTCCCGTGGTGAAATGGCTGGCAAAACTGACTCAGAACCATTATTTTAATGGGTTGGGAGCTGCGATTATCAATCTGTAGACCACCCCATTAAAATTCAACCTGCAGCTCCTGAGCTACAAGTAGCACTTCACAGCCCTGCACGTTTCACACTCTCTTCTGGTTTGCATTATTGCACAACAGCTTGGTGTAATGATGATGATGATGATGTTGATACAGACAGACTAACGTAGACAGATGGATTAAGGCTGGCAAGGTATTTTATCCTGAGGTAAGTGAAAACATCATATTGGCATATGCTACAGAATGATTTTGGATGGCAGTGCTATGGAACAGAAAAAGATTTCTCAAACCAGTGACTGGAATGTCAGGTCAATTATTATTAAGTTTTACAATTAACAACAATAATTATTCTCCATGCAAAAAAGCTTTGTGAAGTCATAGCTAAGGCTGCAAGCTCATGTCAGCATTCTGAGTATGTATCACCTTTCAAGAACACTAAAGAGTTAACGTTGCAATGAGCCACAGTCACAATATAGCAACCACCAGAGCAGAGACAACAAATGCTCAAACTTGAACAGTAACAAAACAATCCAATTTTTTTGTGTGTGGCAAACCTCACCCTCTCAACGCTTTGAAGGCCTCCTAAATCTATAAGGAATTTGGAGCCCATATGCCACAAACTTTAGGAGGCACCTTGGAGCCCTAATAAGCTCATCACCTCCTAAAGGAGCCACAATTAGATTGCCAGCCTGTCCCAAAGAGGAAACATAGGCAAGTCAGCTTTGATCCAGCCACAATAGACTTGTGGAGGGGCAGACAAAGGTATTGATGACTGGGGTTGAGATATACATTGTATTACAATAGAACCCCAGAATGAGGAACACCTCGGGAATGGAGGTGATTCATAAGTCTGAAATGTTTTTAACTCTGAACAAAATGTTATGGTTGTTCTTTCAAAAGTTGACAACTAAACATTGACTTAATACAGCTTTGAAACTTTACTATGTAAAAGAAAAATACTGCTTTTAACCGTCTTAATTTAAATTAAACAAGCACAAAAATAATTTCCTTACCTGTCAAATCTTTTTCTAAACTTTCCCTTTATTTTTTTGTAGTGCTTTTGGCTTCAATTGGGTACAGAGAGGTCAGATAGCTTCAATGATTAGTCATGTTAGTAAGGAGTGGAAGATGAGGCCAGAAGGAAGGAATTACTATCTACAATTCCCCATAGCACTGCAACTTCAGTGGACAGAGATGGAAAGAAACTATCCAGTTAGGCCCAGAGCCTCAAAAGTTTTTAGGTGCCTAACTCCCATTAATGGGAGTTAAGCACCTAAATGCCCATGAGGATCTGAACCCTAATAACCATAAATGAAAACTTGGCCCTTGTTTTGCCATTGACTTCAACGGGGCCAAGATTTGACCACATGATTTCCAGAATCTGCTGTTAATGGGACGCCTACACAAAGGGTGTGTCTTACGATATGTTTGTTCTAAAAGTGGCCAGTCTTCAAATAGAAATGCAATAGGCACAATGCATTTGTGACACATGCTTGTGAAATTGTATGTATGAAGGAGAAATGTCTTTGACTCATGATGTCTCAAGGGGTATTTGCAAACAGGCATTGGAGTTGTTTTTATTCCTATCAACACCATTGAGTGCCTAACTATTGAGAAATCCTAGGGCTCTCTGGGCTTGTCTACATAGTGACAGCAAGGTGCACTAGAGGGGTACCTAGTTCACATTGGTGTAAAGGAGGTAAAGGATTACACAGCTGAACCCACCACTGGAATATACTGTACACTGTACTGTACACTGAACAGCACACTGATACACAGATACCCTCCCACCAACAACACAGGAAGAAGAACTCCACATGGACTCCTCCTGAGGGTCGAAATGACAGTCTGGACCTATACATAGAATGCTTCCGCCGACGTGCACAGGCAGAAATTGTGGAAAAACAACATCGCTTGCCTCATAACCTAAGTCATGCAGAACGCAATGCCATCCACAGCCTCAGAAACCACCCTGACATTATCATCAAAGAGGCTGATAAAGGAGGTGCTGTTGTCATCATGAACAGGTCTGACTACCAGAAGGAGGCTGCCAGACAACTCTCCAATACCCAATTCTACAGGCCGCTTTCCTCAGATCCCACTGAGGAATACACTAAGAAACTACACCATCTACTCAGGACACTCCCTACACTAACACAGGAACAAATCAACATACCCTTAGAGCCCCGACCGGGGTTATTCTATCTACTACCTAAGATCCACAAACCTGGAAATCCTGGACGCCCCATCATCTCGGGCATTGGCACTCTCACTGAAGGACTGTCTGGATATGTGGACTCCCTACTCAGACCCTACGCCACCAGCACTCCCAGCTATCTCCGTGACACCACAGATTTCCTGAGGAAACTACAATGCATTGGTGACCTCCCAGAAAACACCATCCTAGCCACCATGGATGTAGAGGCTCTCTACACAAACATCCCACATACAGATGGAATACAAGCTGTCAGGAACAGTATCCCTGATGATGACACAGCACAACTTATTGCTGAGCTCTGTGACTTTATCCTCACGCACAATTATTTCAAATTTGGTGACAATATATACCTCCAGACCAGTGGCACCGCTATGGGCACCCGCATGGCCCCACAATATGCCAACATTTTTATGGCTGACCTGGAACAATGCTTCCTCAGCTCCCGTCCACTCATGCCCCTTCTCTACCTATGCTATATTGATGACATCTTCATCATCTGGACCCATGGGAAGGAGGCCCTGGAAGAATTCCACCATGCTTTCAACAGCTTCCACCCCACCATCAACCTCAGCCTGGACCAATCTACACGGGAGGTCCACTTCCTGGACACCACCGTACAAATAAGCGATGGCCACATTAACACCACCCTATACCGAAAACCCATCGACCGCTACGCCTACCTTCATGCCTCCAGCTTCCACCCCGGTCACACCACACGATCCATCGTCTACAGCCAAGCACTGAGGTACAATCGCATCTGCTCCAACCCCTCAGACAGAGACCAACACCTACAAGATCTTCACCAAGCATTCTCAAAACTACGATACCCACACAAGGAAATAAAGAAACAAATCAACAGAGCCAGACGTGTACCCAGAAGCCCCCTGCTACAAGACAGGCCCAGAAGAGAAACCAACAGAACTCCACTGGCCATCACCTACAGTCCTCAGCTTAAACCTCTCCAACGCATCATCAGTGATCTACAACCCATCCTGGACAATGATCCCTCACTTTCACAGACCTTGGGAGGCAGGCCAGTCCTCGCCCACAGACAACCTGCCAACCTTAAGCATATTCTCACCAGCAACCACGCACCGCACCATAACAACTCAGGAACCAACCCATGCAACAAACCTCGATGCCAACTCTGCCCACATATCTACACCAGCAACACCATCACTGGACCTAACCAGATCAGCTACAACATCACCGGCTCATTCACCTGCACGTCCACCAATGTTATATATGCCATCATATGTCAGCAATGCCCCTCTGCTATGTACATTGGCCAAACTGGACAGTCACTACGCAAGAGGATAAATGGACACAAGTCAGATATCAGGAATGGCAATATACAAAAACCTGTAGGAGAACACTTCAACCTCCCTGGCCACACAATAGCAGATGTAAAGGTTGCCATCTTACAGCAAAAAAACTTCAGGACCAGACTCCAAAGAGAAACTGCTGAGCTCCAGTTCATTTGCAAATTTGACACCATCAGATCAGGATTAAACAAAGACTGTGAATGGCTATCCAACTACAGAAACAGTTTCTCCTCCCTTGGTGTTCACACCTCTACTGCTAGCAGAGCACCTCACCCTCCCTGATTGAACTAACCTCGTTATCTCCACACTGATATATACCTGCCTCTGGAGATTTCCATTACTTGCATCTGAAGAAGTGAGGTTCTTACCCACGAAAGCTTATGCTCCCAGTACTTCTGTTAGTCTCAAAGGTGCCACAGGACCCTCTGTTGCTTTTTACAGATTCAGACTAACACGGCTACCCCTCTGACACTGGAATATGTGATTTATAAGAATACTTCAGCTACAAGAACAAATTTCCAGAGAACTGATTCTTGGCAATAGTCTTAATCAGGTTCTCTCCCTCCCCTGCATTTAACAAACACTCTAAAATTGGAGACATCCATTTTTATTTAAAAAAAAAAAATTCTTCAGATTTAATTTGGTCTTTATGGTCTCTTTCTCACAGTATGTCAGGCAAGGTTAAACTATTTGTACTGAAACCAATACAGTACAGAATTCTAGTCTTTTTTTAGTCTGCATTGTTAGGTTAATGTGCTGATGTGGTAGGAGAGAAGCAAAGTGAAGGTTCAAGAAGGCTGAAGCGCTACCTGCTTCCTACTGCACTTTCTACTGAAAGAACTCTCTCAACTGTAAGAACTCTTTTTATTGCCACTGTGAGGACATTCTTAAGAGTGGTGAACACTACAGAAATCCTGAATGTTATTTTCTGCCACTGTAGAATTTTTACAAGGAAAGGACTGAGTTCATGGATGGTTATAATTTCACAGGCTATAAATGGGCATTTAAAACAATAACACATTGGTGAAAATAGTCTAAGCACTGTGATCACTGACTGCTTATTCCCTATACATATATAGCATGTAACAAAAAAGATGGGTCTCATGAATTTTTGCAATATGTCATTTTCTTAAAACACCTTAATTAGAGAAAACATGCCAAAATACAGTACCATCTTTATTGCAGAATGTAGCAACCACGTTTCTTGGTAGTCAATTCAATATTTTTATTCAAGTTTAAATTGATTGCTTGGGAAATGAATGATAAACATTTTTTTAATTGAAATCCAAGGCAGCTGGATGCTTAACAGGAAAGCTGAGTATGTAACTAGTAATACTTGAGAGGTTCTCCAAAATCTTGAAAGCTTCCAAAACTATGATGATTATAAATTTTTACAAGTTTTAGATAATTATGCATGACATTTAATAGAAATCTTCCAAAGTGTCTGGCTGGAGCTTATCTGAGCTCAAATGAAATTAACCATTAAAAGTAAACTTTATATGCAAACCTGCATTGTTTTGTGAAACTGCTATTACAACTATAATTTTACAAAACTGATAAAACTCTAACTAATATAAACGGTGAGATGGAAGTCATCTGTCTTTTTAGACAGAAGATATAACATTTTTTTTAATTTTCTTTGACTTCTCTTGCCTCAGTAAAATCTCTGCCTTTGATGCAAATACTTATTTGCTTTGATACAATTTTCTTACATCAGAGCTTTAACCACATCAAATAACGTTTGTGTAATCACAGCATTTTAATATGGAAGAGTTTTGCTTGATATTTGGTAATAAGAGATCTAAACCTGCTCCCACTAAAGTCAAGAGCAAAATTCCCATTCAGTTCAGTGTGGTGCAGGATGAGGGCCTACGTGAATGGGTTACATAGAGGATATGATCAAACAAAGGGATCAAAAGAATTTTATTTATCCTGCACGCTTTATTCCAGCTAAATTCCCATTGGGTAAATTGAATCTGAGGTATCTTCATAATAAAAATAATACTTTATACTCACATAGTGCCTGTTATCTAATGACCTCGAAGTGCTTCACAAATAACGGCACACAGAACTCAAAAATAGCTGATCAGATTTTGCTGGTTTTTATTTACTTTGGGCAGAGACCAACTATGGAAAATTTAATCCTGAAAGGAATGTGTTTGAGAAAATTCTTAGCAACTGAAAAGTGGAGTTGTAATACAACAATCTAAAATATTGCAGTCAATGCCACCCCTCATATATAATATTCCTATGGCAAACTCTAAATCTAATTACACAATGTAAATTATTTATTTAAACAATTTAAAAAAAAATCAGTGGGAAAGTTAAACAATCCAACTTTAGTCTTCTTTCAGAAGGTTTGTTATCATAGTCTCTTTAATATCAGCAAAAAAGTAAATGCTAACACATGGAAAATATAGGGGTAAAAACAACGGTATTTGCTTATTAAAGGAATTTTGAGTGGGAATTCTTAAATGATGGCCAGTAATGGAATACCATTAATAAATTGCTTTGAGAGTTATAAATACAAAACATTAATGTAAAGATGTTGGCTAATAATGCGTCTGTTCTAGTTTAAGATGTCATCCTGAAACCCATCACTGATGTGATGAGAACTGTCCTTACATGAGTAGTCCAGTTGAAGTAATTGTTTACATCCTTTTCTATTGCAAAGAGACATAAACAAATGGGCTGGTGCACTGCTAAAGTAACTTTACAGAAAATTGTTTTAGGCCTAACAAGAGCAGCAGCAATAGTGGGAAGTCACCCTGCTCAACTTAATAAAGTTACAACTTTAAACCCTCATTGGGGCTTAGTCCCAATCTTGCAAAGTCTTATGCATATGCTTAACTTTAGATGTTGTGAGTTCTCCCATTGATTGTGATGAGCCTACTCATAGGGTGAGATTCTGTGCTGAGCCTCTGAGAGCCACATCACAGAACTCACATCCCAGGGAAAGGGGGAGTTAAAGTGTCAGTTAGCCACTTTTGCTTCCTCACGAACTTGGGCTTTTTGGTGAGGCTCCCAGTGTAACTTAGGTCCCCAGATCTGCCTTTCTAAGACCCAACAGACTTCTTAGGCTGTCCTATGGGCCTCAGCACTGCCTGGAATCTCTGCAGCACTACATACAACAGCTCCACAATGCTACTCCCCCCCAAACATATGTCCCTCCCCTCCTGCAAAACCCCTATCCAGAGCTTGTGTGGGTGTCCTAGGAAGGCAGGAAAATACCTGCACCAGGAAAATACTTCACCTGCTGGAACTAGGTCATTTAGGGCCCCTTTCACTCTGATCCATTTACCTACCATAAAATGGCTGGAGCAGGCATAAGGCGCTCAGCCACAGTGTATAATATTGTGTACATGCTTAAGTCTTTTCAGAATGAAGTCTGTAACTAGGAGCCTTTAAGTATAACATTGTTAATCAAGGATAATGTTTATATATTTATTAAAAATGCATTAGTCAGAGTCATTTTTATAGTGCTCCTCATTGTACTATCCTATTACCTATTTGTCTTTCCCATTCAAATAAAAAAAAGTTAAAAGATGGAAAACCAGGAGCAGCTGATCTTTATAATAGAGGATTTGATCAAATACATCTTCTCCTTTAGTTTAACTTATATTGAAATCTAATATCATGATACATTTTGCCAATTTTATTGGATGTCTATTTCAGGATCTGCTATCTTAGAACCCAACTACACTGAACTGTGGAGTAAATTAAAGCTACAATCCTACAAACATTTCTGTCCATTCCTAAGTTCAAGCTTGTGAGAATTCCACTGACTTTAATTGGACTACTCAGATTTTTAAAAAAGAACATGTGTGTAAATGCTTGCAGGATCGGGGCCTACATGTGAAGTATGTTGGCACAGTTCCCCAGTGTACCATGTGTTGGGACGGTGCTAAGTTATTATGAATTACTGTGGCTGATATGAATAAGTGTGGTAAGCATGAGTTTGGTATGAGTTGGTACGTATGAATTTGCTAGAAGATTCTGGGAGCAGGATTCTCTTAGCATTAGACAGATAATGTGAAAATTTACTGGAAGTGCTGAAATTGCACTTGAATGGTTAATAAAGGATCTCTGTGTGTGTGTGTTTCAACATCAAACTTTGGAATATATCAACCGGGGGACCAGCTCACCAAAGTAAAGAAGATGTAAAATCATGTGATCAGTGGGCGTGGTACAGGCTGACATGGATTAAAATGACCCCTCTGGATGGCATCACACTAAGAGATGATTGAGGAGAAGGTAAATGTTGATTGAGCTTTGGTCTGTGTCTGTTTTGCAGCCTCCCTTCTAAAATATTAATGAGAGAAAACCAGTAATGAACACCAACAGGGCATATAAATGCTAAACAAAGTAAATCAGTTAGTTAGTTCCCCAATTAACATGTGAAGAGGTCCATGATGCTGTGAGACAGAAGGCATTGGGGTAACCAAGACCCTGCTATGAGGGACCTTTGCAAGATTCTAGAACCAGAAGGCCTCAGGGTAACCAAGACCCTTCTTTGGGGGATATTTGACAGACCAAGTACCTGAGTGGGGAAAGAAGAGACGAAATCCCCATCTAGAATTGTTAGCTATGTCTGCTTTCTTTGCCAATCAGGATACTGTGTAAGGTCAACATACAGGACTGAGGTTTTATGCTTGGGGAATTGAGGCTTATTAGGGAGATGTGTATTATGTAACCCAGGGGTTGGCAACCTTTCAGAAGTGGTTGCCGAGTCTTCATTTATTCACTCTAATTTAAGGTTTTGCGTGTCAGTAATACATGTTAACATTTTTAGAAGGTCTCTTTCTATAAGTTTATAATATATAACTAAACCATTGTAGTATGTAAAATAAATAAGATTTTTTAAATGTTTAAGAAGCTTCATTTAAAATTAAATTAAAATGCAGAGCCCCCAGACCGGTGGCCAGGATCTGGCTAGTGTGAGTGCCACTGAAAACCAACTTCAGCGCGCGTGCCGTAGGTTGCCTACCCCTGATATAACCTTTACTGCTTGTGTGATTCTTTCTCAAATAAATTATTATGCATTAAGAATGTTGTTCCCGAATCTTCACTGGTACCGGTAATTATCCACCCGTTGTGGGCCATTAAAGATCCATGTCAACACCACGGAGGTACAAATATGAGTGTTAAATATTTAGAGTCTTATGATATCCTTCTGTTACATTGTACTATGCACAATGGAGTTGAAAGACAACCATATAGCTGGTAACAGCACTAAAACTGTATCATCCTCCTATTAATAGTGACCAGAAGTCCTCACCATTTATCATATTATATGGTCACTACATGGTATAAAGCAATCTATGGTCTGATCACTGGGGTGGTGAACATCAGATGTATGCTGTTTATTCCTCTGTTTTAAACATCAGAACTTGATCTGCAAAGTATAGTTGAAACTGCTGGTTTAGGCAGTTTTAGCTCTTCCTCTGTGATTTTCCCATACCAGTTATACCATCCATGGAAAAAAAGTCAGTGTATTTGGGGCTTGGGAGAAAAGGGAAATGTCTCTGTTTTCCCAAGGAATCTGGAGCATGCATAGAAAACCACACATTTCAGCACTGTCTCAGTTTCCCATCTCAGTCCATGAAGAAAGCATGTGGCGGATTTCCCCACTTCTCATAGGATGGGACATTTTTGAATAAGTACTCCCCTCCATGCCTTTTTATGCGCAAAGGCCATAATATTTTGGGGAAGCTATTAAGGCCTAGTTTTTCATCTGTATTATGTCATCTGCAAGTCTGGGGAAGACGATCTTTCAAATTCCTGACCAGAACTTTGGAACAACCAAAGAAGAAATGGCTCAGAGAAAATTCATCTCAATGAGCCCCATGCAATCCAGGACAGGAGTTCGGGAGGTTAATCACAGCTGTGTGAATACCAATGCAATACAGACACGGTGACTAAAATTCATAGTTGTTTCAATATTGTGTATCAAAGTCTTGATTTAAGGGGCTTGCAGTAATTCAAAACACAGCAGGTACTGGTCTTAATGAATAGCTTGTAGCCTGTGGCTTAAATTCTGCCCTCAGAATTGTGTATAAACAGAAGTCCCAGTAATTTTAATGGGAGTTTGGCAAGTTTTAGCAAATTGTGGGGAGTTTTCCTTCACATTTCAGTTCCATTACATTTGTTCTGTTGCCTTGAATAGTTGGAAATCTGGATATTTTTCCAGGAAGATGAAAACCCTTATACTCTAGATAATGTAATACAGTATCCTGTATATCTGTAAAATAGCAGGCATGCTGCAGTCACTATAATATAAATTCAATCCATATAATTTCTAATTCCCTTGAGGGGACATATGTGTAAAGACAAAGCCTAAAAGAAAAAGTTCCTAGTCATGTTTCATGGTTAGGTTTATCATTTTTTAGTGGGTAGTCTTAAGGTTTGAGAGAGGGCCCTAAATTAACTAAACCAATTTTGACATTTTAATACCATCTTTTATATAGTGGGATATAGCCAACTCCAATCTGATACTGCAGTTCTAACCATATTTCATTTAGTCAGCTTCACAAATGAAAGCTTTATAAATGTCAAATTAAAAAGAAGAAGAAGAAAGAAATTAGGAGCTACCCTGCTGTCTGTGTTCAGTGAGATTGGGGACATGAAAACCACAGTCTGAGTACTCTGCAAATAAAAACTGTATCAAGCTTAAAGTATGATTGTCCCAAAACAAAAGTAAAACTTGGTTCCACTTTGTAGTATAGGTGAGTCTTTACTGTGCTTCTGAACTCTACTAAAGTTTTTGACAAGCCCTTGACAGAGAAGCATTGCAGAGGATAGTAGCTAGAAAGAGGGTTTAAAGAGAGAACTGCAGGTACAGAATGTGGTGTAATTGATATGACTGTATTTTCTCAATTCTTTTAAATTTCTGTGTGAAGTGTTGAAAACTGTTAAAATTATAAACTATCACTTTTAAGTTTGTTAGGGGTTTTCTGATCCTGCCTATAGGCTAGGGGGCTCTGTAAGGAAGTATGCGTTCTGGGTCGAGCAGTGTCTCTGCAGAGAGCCAGCTTAGAGCAAGGTAGATGAGTTGTGTCTCTCTGCCTTAGGGAACAGGCTGCTTTGTTCCTTTCATTTTGGGGTTCTTGTATGGTGTTATTCTGGATTCTAAAAAATAAAATGTGTTATATTTCAGCCTTCCTAAAGAATACTGTATGTTTTTCTCTGTGTGTGTATGAACACAACACTGTGGAGTTTGTCAGTTTGTCTGATATGAGGTCCAACTTTGGAGAGCAGTTTCAATAGAAGAAGTCTGATGCTACAGTGGGAGTTGTACATACTGTTGACTTTATATTCTTTCTTTCTAGTTTTGTTGGATTTTATTCATACTATAAATAAGTCATATGGATTGAATGATTGATCTTTTTGTATGGCAAACATAATAGAAGAGACAGCAGAGTGGTCTCCTGGTATATTAGAACCTCTTACACAGCAGCAGTAAAGCTGCTTTGGAAATACAGTGGCAGATCTGAGAAATGAGAGAAGTAACTTAAAATACAGGAAATCAATAAAATAACCAGACTTTCCTCAGCAGCATGAGAAGAATGAGATAGTAAACATTGCTGAGGTTTGGTAAAGTGTGGAGCTGATGATTCCTTTTCCAGAAGGTCCCAGGACCTGAAACAACCTCTCTAGGAGAGCAAAGAATCCCCATTCATGTATTAGTGCCTTCAGGAAGTGTAGCCCATTGGTCTTCATACTACATATGCCTCCCAGCTTCTTTGAGTGTGGCTTGATGGCCATACTCCACTCACAGATGTGCAGGAGCTTCTAGCTGGATCACTTCCACTCTCTGGAATCTTCATGGACCACCTTCATAATCCAACAGGGTAAAATTGTCAAAAGCATCTAAATCACTTAGGAATCTTTGAAAGTCAATAGGTCTTATGCTTTTAAATAGAGCTGTGAAAATAATTGATTTTTTGATTTGTTGGCAATTTTGAAATATTGAGGGAAGGGAACTGGTTTGGGTTGACCCTAAAGTGTTTTTTTTTTTCAAAAGTTTTGGCAAATCCAAAATTTGGTTTGACCTGAAACGGAATGTTTTATTTCAGTTTCTAGCTTTATTTTCCTTACTAAATAAATAAATAGAATTAATGGTAATGTTGAAACAAAAAGTTGTTTTGAATAGAAAAGTCTAAACATTTTTTGACTTTTTTATTTTAGAGGTAGAGGGAACTAAAAAAAATCATCAAAATCTACACAAATTTGCAAAATGTTTCAGATAACCCAGATATGCATTTTTCACTGAAAAAAGTTTTGGCTGAAAAATGTCATTCCCTCTCCACTCTTAACTGATTGAGGTGCTTTTGAAAGTTTTACCCATTATCCCTACCATCACATACATAAATTAGTAGCAAACACCTCATGCATTAGGTTGCCTGTTTGCTCAGCTACCCATCAAGCAATCAAAGGAAAAGGAAATTTCAGTCTTACTACTGACATTTTAAAGGCCATTTACCTGCACTTAATACACCCCAGAATGCATTGCACTGTGATGGAATATCCAAAACAGGATGAAACTTGTTCACATTGCAGTTCAGTTGGAATTATGCGGTTTGTGAGAAGAGAACCTGAAACTCTGTGTGAATTGTATTGAGTGTGAACTCTTACTGATGAACTCTAGATACATTGCAAACATAGTAACAGTTCAGTATATGAATAAAAGTGGATCATAATACAATATGTAACTATATAGCATACCACATAGTCTCTAGGGAATGTCTGTATACACAGTGTGTACTGTGTGCATGGTACAGTGCTCTCTGATTAAAAAAAATAATTGCTTCTTTGAATTCTATTATGAATTCTTTCTTTTCTTCATACCCTCTCATTGGCTCCCAAGAACAATATTAAGGTATGGGAACACTGTTCGTAATCTGTAATCTAAAACATTTATTAAAAATTGTATCATGTAAAGGTATGATATCTATTTTAAAAAAACCAACCACTTTAGAAATGAGAGCATTGTTTAGATGGTTAACTGGTAAAAAAAAAATACCATTAGGGCTAACTTAGTCTCCTGCTGTGATAGAAATTCTGAACTGAGACGAAAAACAGAGTTATCTCTAATTATGACTCATCTATCTAGGTCATTTAAACCTCTAACCCTTTTCTCATGTGGTAATGTAGCAGCTTTGGTAGATAATACATTCCTACTCTAATCACTGCATGTGTTATTTCTCAAATGTGGGTTTTTAATATACAAAATGCATTGGGAGAAATATATTTCTCTACTGTTTTTCCTGAGGATGATAAGAATGAAAAAAAACTATAACTGTGTTACTGGGAGGGTAGGGGGGAGGGGAGGGGAAGATACTTGTTTTTTGTTGTTGTTGTTGTTGTTGTTTAATAAAAGAACAACCTGAAAAGGATTTTAACACTTTACCTTTGAAATATTTCATGTGCTTTATTTACTATTGTAGGCTCTGGAGCCTTTTGTTAACATCCTGGAAATTTAGAGATATGATTTTGCCCACTGCAGGGCATCTAAAATATTTGCATGAATTCATTAGAATTATGTTGAAGATGACTAAGAAAATTAATTAAAAATTGAATATACACTGAGGGCTGTAATTCATAACCAATAAGGTTCAAAATATGTTCCCTGGTTCATACCATAGTCCACATGCAAGTAAAAATTCATGAAAATTAGACTTGATACTATATATCGTGTTTCACTTTTTCATTAAAAAGTTATTTAAATACTTTCATTAAATGCAGCACATGTTTGTATGTTAAAGGAAATTGTATTGGAAATGTAAATGATCCATTTGACATTGAAAGAAAATAGAGACTAACACTTTTAATTAAAAATGCAATCCTAACAGGGTTTGCCCTCCTCAGCTTTGAAATATAATGCAAACACCTCATTAATTTACAAATTATTTAGTTAAGAACCATGCTTACTGACAAGTTTTATATACTCTTCCTCCATGGTGGGTCCAGTTTCTGAGGAAGTCAATAGCAAAACTCTGACTTCAGTGGGGAACAGCGCTAACTTAGGACAACTTCACCATAGTTACCTTACTCCATGACAATCCAACATCTTGACAGATGAAAGGAGAGGCGACAAAGTCAGTCTGTCAGTGGTACTTAGCAATAGTATGGGAATAGAGCCCATTGTGTGAGTGGCAAACCTTCCCACAGTGGCTACTGGTCCACTAGCCAGATGGAGGTTGAAGCATACTCCGCTTCCTGGCTCACCTGCAGGCCTCAGCCTGGCTCTCTGATGGCTCTCCTTGGCCTTAGCCTGGTTTCTCCAAACTGAGCAATTGTGCGTGGGATTTTCCCAGTTGTCAGTGGGAATGCTGAATTTCTTGAGACCTTGCTTGACCTTTGTCACTGTATCAGAGTTTTTGGCCTTCCTCTGCATCGTGGGCAGTTCTTAAGTTGGCCATAGAACACAGCCTTTGGCAAATGATCTTGAGCCATGTGCTCCATGTGTCCCAACCAGCAAAGCCTGTGAATGTCCAGCAGAGTCTACATAGACTGTAGGCCAGTTCTCTCAAGGATTTCGATATTGGTGATCTGTTGGTCGCAAGTAACTCCAAGGATTTTTCTAAGACAGTGGAGGTGGATACTCTTCAATCTCCACTCCTGCTTGCAGTATGTAACCCAGCTTTCACAACTATAAAGGAGGGTACTAAGGACACAAGATTGATAGACTGACACCTTTGTGTTCAGAGTTAACAATGTGTTATTCCAAACAAGTGAGGTAAGTTTGCCAAAAGTGACAGAAGCTTTGCCGATTCTAGCATCAAGTTCTCTATCAAGGTTAAGTGAGCCAGTAAGAATTGAGCCAAGATAGCAGAAGTGATCCACGTTATCCAGAGCTTCATTATTGACATAAATTTTAGGTGGAATCTTAGTACTTTGTGACATGACAACTATTTTCTTATTATCGATTACTATGCCCAACTTGGTGCATGCATCAGAGAACTTGTTCATTGTGACCGGCAATTCATCAGATGAAATAGAGACAAATCCATCATCATCTGCGAAAAGCAAATCCCAAATAGTAAGCTGGGTGACATGTCTTCTGCTGTGCAGTCATCTGATGTTAAAAAAGCTGATGTCTATCCTGGATTCAATTAGTACACCAGATTTCCAATGGCGTACTTAAGAAGATGCCAAAACCAGCGGGCATTTAGACGCAGCCTTGCTTCATTCCAGGATCAATACTAAACTGGTATGATGTTTTATTTTCCGACAGTATGGTTGCCTTCGTTCCCTCTCAGAACTCATGGAATAGGGAGAGCGCCTTTTGTGGACAGCCAATTTTCAACAGGATCTTATAAATGCCATTCCTGCTAAGTATGTCAAAGACCTTTTGTGGGTCAACAAATGCTATGTAGAGAGATGTCTGTTGTTCACAGCTTTCTTTTGGAACAAGCACAATGTGAAGGACATGTTGCTCATGTAGCATCCAGCTCTGAACCCACATTAGCTCACAGAATAGATTCTCTCATCAAGGACTTGGAGTCTTTTCAGCAGGACCCTTGAAAGCACCTTGCTGACCATGGTGACTAAAGATATCCCTCAATAATTGCTGCAGTCTTGTCTGTCCCCTTTTTTCTTATATTGATTAATTATCTTTGCATCTTTTGGATCCTGGGGTATGTGGCTTTCTTCCCAACAAGTGCAGAGAAGTACCTGGTGTCACTTGCAAGCCTCCTCCCTCCTGCCTTTAGGAGCTGTGGAGGTATCTGATCATTGCCTGTTGCTTTCCCAGGAGCAATTGCGTTGATAGATTTCTCTACATCTTCAAGAGTCGGTGTTTCAGCTCCTGCATCATTGGAATCTGGGGATGGCAGCTAAGGCAGTATCACAGATAATGGAATCCTTTGAGTAGAACTCTTTGTAATTCTTAGTCCATCTGTCAAGTTGTTCTTGCCTGTCAGTCAATATAGTAACAACTTTCACTTTCAGGTTTGCAGTCTTTTTACAATGTGGCCCAACTGCCTCTTTAATTCCATTGTAGATACCACGAAGGACACCTCTTTCAAAGCAGATCTGAATCTTTCTGCACAGGTCTTGCCAATAGTTCTGGGCATATTCTCTGGTGGTGTTCTGAAATGCAGACTTAGCCTCTTTAAACTTGAGAATTCTTAGCTTGGGTGGGTAGAAAGATGAAACTTGCTTTTTCTTTTCTATAAGTGGGAGCAGCAGATGTTCACACACTGTGAACCACTCAGGATGTTTTTTCTTTGTTGTTCCAAAGACATCTGGGGCAGTAGCCAGTGTCTTGTTCTTAAAATTTTCCTACATAGTGTCAGAATCAAGGGAAACAGGTTGATCATTTTCAAAAACACGCTCAAGTGCACACTGAAACTTTGGACAAGTGTCAGAGTCCTTCATGTTAGCGATGTTGAGGCAAGGTTTGCCTTTTGGCTTTGCATAACAGATCTTTTTAAGATGTAATTGGAGCTTTGCCCTAGCAAGAGCATGATCAGTGTCACAATCAGCACTACGTATTGATAGAGTGTGCACTACATCGTGAATGTTTCTGCGATGCTCAGGACAGGGCCGGCTCCAGGCACCAGCCCACCAAGCTTGTGCTTGGGGCGGCACGTGGAGGGGGACGGCGCGGTGCTCCGGCCGCCAGGGAGAGCAGAGCCCCGGCCGGCACTCTGGCCACGCGGGAGAGCGGAGCCACGGCGGGCTCACTGCCCTCCTCCCGGCGCTCTGGCAGCCAGGGAGAGCGGAGCCGCGGCCGGGCTCTCCGCCCTCCTCCCGGGACTCCGGCAGCCAGCGGAGCTGCAGCAGGCTCGCCGCCCTCCCCCCAGCACTCTGGCTGGTCGGGGAGAGCGGCCTCCGGCCGGGCTTGGTGCCCTCCC
>NC_048299.1:160207499-160262081 GCF_013100865.1 Trachemys scripta elegans
GGTTTGAGAGCCTGGGAGGGAGGGGGAGACCCCGAGTGGCCGCAGCGCACGCGCTGCTTCTCCCTCTCCCTCCCTCCCTCCTAGGCTTGAGAGCCTGGGGGAGGAGGCAGGGCTGGGGATTTGGGGAAGGGGCGGAGTTGAGGCGGGGCTGGGGGTGGGGTAAGAAAAAAACCCCGGGGGGGGGTGGCCAAAATTGTTTTTGCTTGGGGCGCAAAAATCCTAGAGCCGGCCCTGTTAATAACATCGGATTGTTGGACCCAAGAGAGTTAAAAATTTACTTGTACCTCCTTAAGTGTCAGTGTTGCAAACTGACACTCTGTTGAGCATATGTAGGAGTTGGGTAGCAGAAATAATATGAGAGAACGAGGGAAAGAGAGAGTGAAAGTTGTGAGACTGCCCAGAGTGAAACTGTCTTCAACAGTTTCCATGTGCATTGTCTTCAAGCAAACTGATTTTTCTCTTGTTGAATATGTTACCATTGTCACAGCTCTTTCAAATTAAAAGAAAGGAGAAAAATTGGAGTCCTCGATAAATATCTGATTTGATTTGTGCTCTGTCAGTGATGGATGCATTTAAATATTCCTGACAGAGAGTGAGCAAGAGTTTTCTATTAGGGATGCAGTGTGCAGCCTTCTAAAGCAACACAAGCCCTGCATCTGGAGTTTCAGAGCTGATGAACCAACACAGCCAGATCAGAGTTGAAAGTTCGCTTCAGCTGGGAGCTCTCAAACGAAGCAAAAGCAGAAGGGAAGGGCTCAACCTCTGTTAAACCAGGATCATGTGTGTTGGGAACACCACAGTGACCTTCTCCCATCTTAGGCTGCTGTGCTTGCTTTTTCTAAAGTGATCCTCCCGATAAAGATTGTCTAGTGTAACCTAAAAATCGCAAGCAAAATTTTAGAGAGGTGTGTTTCTGTGAGTGTGTGCATGTGCATGTGGATTTTAACACATAAATAAAGTAAACAGCAGCCTTTTAGCTGGGGTAAATCGACATAGCTCCACTGACATCAATATCCCTAACAGAAATTGATCCCTAATACACACTGAAGTCAGTGGAGTTACAGTAGTTTACATCACTGAGGATCTGGCCCAGATTTACTTTGAACATTTTAATTCATCTTTGTTTTTTAAATAGTGTTTTGTTTTTTGTTTTTTGTTGTTGTTGTTGTTTTTTTGCGTGCTCATTATGATTTTTTTAACGCTTCAGAGAAGTTAACACACCAGGAATTCAACTTAACCTTTCACCCATTCCCACTTGACTCGTGTGCACACTAGGACAGCAAGTTAATTGCAGAAGTGTCCCCTGTTGGCAGGGAGACCATACCTCCCATTTTGGCCAGGAAAGTCCCTTTTTTAAACCCTGTCCCGGCCATCCTGATTTTGGGGGTAAAACTGGACACTAGTTGGCAAAAGCAAATGGGACAAAGGCAGAGCTTTGCCAGAAAAGTGGGGTGCAACCCCTAGAAGAGCACAGAAGAATGTGCGGGAGGAAGGAGGGGAGGAGCAGCAACACCAGCCCTGCACAGGAGGGCGGGCTTGGGAGAGCAGCTGTGGCCGGGCTAGCCCCATGTGGGCAGGCGGCAGGGGGGTGGGGGTCTTGGGCCAGCCCCATGTGCAGTAGGAAGAGAGGGGCCTCGGGCCAGTCACACACGCACAGGGAAGGGGAGGGCCTTGAGCTGGTCTCATATGCAGGGAGAAGAGGGGGAACTCAGGCCAGCCCCATGCAGGCACATAGGCGTGGGAAGTAGGTGTGCAGGAGGTACTGCAGCACCCCCAGGTTTTGCACCCACTATTCTGGCTGCCGGCCCCACGTCCCTGCTACCCAGGATCCCAGCCACTGGCCCCGCTGCTGCCTGGTGGCTCCGCTGCCAGCCCTGGGTCCTGCTCGGCCACCCGCACCAGGGACTCCGCAGCTGGCCCCAGGATTCCACCCAGCCCCTGGACCCATGCCCAGGGGCTCCGCTGCCAGCCCCTCGCCCAGGGCTCCATGCCCGCCCTTAGCTGTGGCCCCAGCTTCCACTGCCTTATCCCTGTCTGCATCCCCTCCTCCTGGAGCCACAGGCCTACTCCCAGCCCCAGCTCTAGGGGGCAGTGCAGGGTGCAGACAGGGGTAAGAGGGATGTAGCTCAGCACCCACACTCCAAAACCTGTTCCAGCGCCACTGTGCAGGCAGGTGGCAGGCAGGCCGAGGGGCTGGGGGCAGCCCCATGCGGACAGGTGGCTGGCAGGAGAGCTCGGGCCAGCCCCATGCAGGCGGGCAGCAAGCAGGGAGGCTGAGGGCAGCCCTGCACGTGGGTGGGCAACAGGCAAGGGGACTGGAGCCAGCTCCATGGGTGGGAGGGCAGGTGGGTGGCAGGCAGGGGGACCTTGGGCTGGCCCGCATGAGGGAGTGCGGGAACCTTGGGCCAGTCCCGTGTAGTGTCCCATTTTCCCTTTGGGAAAATATGGTCACCCTACCTGTGGGGAATGGTAGACTTAAGTATGCTGATATAAGTTGTTTAGGCCACAGAATTAGGAGTCCTAGAAAATAGAATAGGGGCTGAAAAGGGGATGAAAAAAATCATCATTGTCTCAAACCTGTTGACTTTGTAAATTGCTTGGGCCTGGGGGAGGCTTAGGGGTGGGATGGAATTTACAGCCTTTGTATTGTTTTACTGTCTCAGCTCTTGGGTTGTGCATAAATAGTTAATCTGAATAGTGAATCCATAATATGCTAAGAAATGAAGGAATTAGCCATTTACCAATATTATTTATTATTGGTATTACAGCAGTGCCAGAGGTCCCAGCCTAGACCAGGCCCCACTGTGCTAGGTGCTAATCACTAAGGGCAAATTGTGACCTGTCCTAAGTGCCTGTGCAGGAGAGTTTGGTGGCTGGTACAAGAATTTTCTACCTGTATATATGTAAATAGTTAGTCGATAAGGTGGCAGTAGATGAAAAGTCAGAGTGAATAACATTTCTCATAGGGCTTGTAGAACCCAGTAATGAGTTATCTTCCTCCCACCCTCTCCACCAAAATTATGAAATTGGACTTCTGTTCACTTGCCTTCTGGCTCTTTGAACCTTTAGAGAGTCACATTTTCAAGGTTTTCTTTGCAACCATGAGGGTTAGAAATTTCCCTTGTTTGTTTGTTTGTTTGTTTGTTTGTTTTTAAATGTGTAACTCCAGGGTCCAGGGCTTTAGGAAAACCCAAATATCATAAGACTCTTAATAAAAGCACCAGAATTGGCAATGCAGAAGACCAATAAAACTTCTTGTTGTCGTGCACTGTTAATGGCTTCCTATGTGTTGATCTTTACATGGTGTCAGCAGTAAGGCAATAAGGCACTTCTTTAGTCCTCTGCCCAGGCTACCAGTATCATAGGTCACAATGTAAGAGGGCAACAGTACTCAGAGGGCTGGTCCTGCCCCTCCTGCACAGGTGAGCAGGCAATGGATGGAACCTTGGCTCTGCCGCCCCAGTGCACGGGCCAGCATAGCTGAGCTGGTCTAGAGTGGGAAGCAATGTGCACCAGCTGTAGGGTTGGTGCAGATTACTTTCCCCTCAAGCCTTCCAGAGCAAGAGGGAAGCCAGGAACCAGATGGTGACAATCTGGTTCCAGGTTTGCTCTTGGGGCAGCACGGTTACATGCTACCCTTTACACTGGGCTTGTGGCAAAGCCAAAATTTAGCCCTTTGTGTGCTATTAATCTGTGGTGTAGAAAGCTGGTCCCTGCACGACTGAGGACCACATCTGTGAAGGGAAGCACAAACTGGCATGAAAGTGGCAACAGAGGCCAGGCATGGTGCAGGACAGGAGAAAGAGATACAGGATCCAAGTTTACAAAGAGAAAGTGGCTGCAAAAACCTGTGCAAGTTGTGTGAAGGGACTGTGGCCACTATTCCATCCCACAGGGGAAGCAGTGATGTAGCCTTGTGTTCTCACCCCAACTTACGAGGTAAATTTCTTCTCCGTATCCACCCACATATGTCCTGTATAGAGCCTGAGCAATTGGGATCTCTGGGAGAAATAGATCTTGCCCTTAACAAATAAGAGACTCTAGAGCACTTCATAACAATCATTTTTTGTTTATCCTTACTTAATTGTTTTTGCTTCAAAGAACGTAAGTGCTAACAGGAACAAAATGTTTTGTGTGTGTGTGTGTATACAAAGTGTATACACACACACACATTTATATACATACATAAAGTACACATAGAGATGTTCATAACTGGAATTTTTTTCCAAAAATCCTATTGGTTAATATCGGGCAATATGACCCAAAATAGAATTTTCTATTGTTGACAAATTAGCCCAAGTACATACCGCTCATATGAAGGACAGTAGTTTACAATAGCCATCATTATTGCCATCCTATAGGGACAGAGGAGAGAAGGTCACTGCAAGTGGCGGGGCGAGGGGTAAGAACTGAAAGCAAAAACGTGAGTGCTCCCATTCTGAGGCTTTCTTGATATCTCCCTGCATGGACCAGAACCAGCCCTGATTCTCTGCTTTTCCTGGACAGGCAAGGAGCCTGTGCTAAGACTTCTAATTTGGGAGTAGCTCTGTCCTTTCTCCCAAACACAGTTTCTGAAATAGGAGAATAAAAAATGGCACCCAAACATCTTCCCTCACTCACGTATCTCCTGTTGCATTATGGAACTGCACTCTATAGTTTTGTATTTTGAAAGCTATTTAGCATTTCCAATTCCTACATTGACATTTTCTCTAACTACTCAGCACAGTTGCCGTGTAAATTTTGTTACAAACACCAGAGTTATGAACTGACCAGTCAACCACACACCTCATTTAGAACTGGAATTATACAATCACCAGCAGCAGAGACAGCCCCTCCCCCCCAAAAAAAGGAAATACGCTGCTGTACTGCGTTAAACGTAAACGACTAAACAAATTAAGGGAATGTTTTTTTAAAGATGGCTAAGGAAACTATTTCTGTGCTTGTTTCTTTTAAATTATGATGGTTAAAAGCAGCATTTTTCTACTGCATAGTAAAGTTTCAAAGTTGTATTGAGTCAATGTTCAGTTGGAAACTTTTGAAAGAACAACCATAACATTTTGTTCAGAGTTACAAACATTTCAGAGATACGAACAACCTCCATTCCTGAGGTATTCGTAATGCTGAGGTTCTACTGTAGTCTCAGCTGTGGTCAGAAGGCTTTATTATATTATATGGGCCAGATCCTCGGCTGATGTAAATCAATTTATCTAATTTTAATTCAGTGAAGCTATGCTTATCACCATCTGCTGAGGATCTGGCCCTATACATAAATTCAGGTCTAAAACTTAGTATTGATGTACAATGGAGCTGGTTTTGACCAGGAAATGTGATCTATGAGAAGAGATGCATCTGTTTTCCAAACTTCTGTAGCTAAAGATCTACCTGTGAGATGGGCATAGTCTTTGTTTGGGGCTATGCTTCCTCTACAGATGAGTGACAGAATTCATAAGCTCTATTTAAGACTGAAGTTTTCTGGGAAATCTCAGACAACAACTTAAGGCAGTTTTGCTGGCCAGATTACCATAGCAAGCTAGACAGATGGATGTCTTTTACTTTGTGTGCCTGTATTTTAAAGTGAAGTGAACATGATTTAGTGGCCCTTGCTTATTCAAATCAGAGATTCATGTGTCAGCTACAAAATATTTCACATGCAAAAACAATACAGAAAAGGAAATATGGCCAAAGAAGAATACAGTCTGCAGTTGTATGCAGGACCTTAAAAAGTAATGTATAAATCTGTAAAACAGGGGTTATTAAACCTCTTCCTAGTGTGGAACACATCTTAATGGAGTGATGATCTCATAGACACTCTTCTCCCATTCTCAATAACGTCCCTGTGGCAATTCCAGCAATTGCTTTCATGGAAAATTAATCTCTGTAAAATTAATGTATTTTAGCTGTCTTTTAATGTAATTTAGCACGGGAAACAAGGAGAGCCAGTACCTTGTGACCTGCCAGCTTTTTTCACACAACCAGCAAAAGATCCACAGACCACCACTGAGCTCTCCACAGCAGGGCCGGCTCCAGGCACCAGCTTAACAAGCAGGTGCTTGGGGCAGCCAAGGGAGAGGGGTGGCACCTGCGGCAATTTGGGGGCGGCAAGTCCCTCACTCCCTCTAGGAGCGAAGGACCTGCCGCTGAACTGCCACCGCCGATCGCGGCTTTTTTTTTTTCCCCCAATTGCTGCCACCGATCGCGGCTTTTTTTTTTTTTTTGCTTGGGGCGGCAGAAATGCTGGAGCCAGCCCTGCTCCACAGACCACAGTTTAAGAACCTATGATGCGAAGAAACAACATAACTTTATATAGTAATTACTTTATGGCAGACCCTTTGGGCATGACTCACTTAGTTGCAGAGAGGGAGGTGAGTAGTTCCACTGTCTCCTGGGAAGTCTATCAGAAGATTCCAGTATTAATTTCTGGCTGGGATTCAATAGGAACCTTACCATTGAGAACAGCAGAGAAGGGTTACTGGTAGGGCTTGCAAACAAATGGAAAACACCACAGGGGTCTCAGCCGCAAACACGGCATTCTTCAGTCTAGAAACAGACTAATGGGTAATCACTAGCAATCATGGAGGTAGTTCCACTGGGTACTGTTTCTTACTAAATAATCCCCATGTAATGCAAAGGATTGTACCATAGCTCCAGTATACTGGCTCCTCTGGCTCGCTGGTGCTCTCACTGTTTTTCTAGGGAGGGCTGGGCTTCTGAAGTTTGGCAAATGGGAACATCTTTCTCAGATTTCGGGGGAGAGGGGGAAGAGAAGTGTGTCAAGAATGACCTGCCAGTGCCATTCCCTCCCTCCTGAAGCAAGGACTGGTTCTGTCTGCACCTCATCTCCAGACTGACATCTGAGCAGCAATTTTCAACATCCACGCTGGAACCCACCTTTGGAGTGGACATGAAACAAGAGTCAGTCGACTATCTTTACATTATACTGGTCATCGCTAACTTCCCTTGATCTCTCTTTTCTTGAGTCTAAGGCTGGGTCTACACTACCTGCCTGAATCGGCGGGTAGAAATCGACCTCTCAGGGATCGACGCTCTTACTCCACCAGCGGAGGTGGGAGTAAGCGCCGTCGACGGGAAGCCGCAGAGGTCGATTTTGCCGCCGTCCTCACAGCGGGGTAAGTCGGCTGCGATACGTAGAATTCAGCTACGCTATTCACGTAGCTGAATTTGTGTATCTTAAATCGACCCTCGCCCTGTAGTGTAGATGTAGCCTAATTCTTGTTTCTAGAGTACTTGCCAGTTCCCAGCAATCTGTCTCCAGATGTAGATCAATCTCTGATAATTTTCATATGACTTTACATTGTGCCTCTTCATATAACCTTGTGGTGGGTCTACCCACGTGTAACCTCTGTTTTCATGGAACTTTGTATCAAAGCCTCATTTAGAAACTTTGCATTGCCCTTGGTATAATATTATAGCCCCTAAGGATAGAATAAGATAGAAGAAAAATTTCTGTTTGCTAGCAGTAGAACAAGAGCTCTCCCCCCACACTCTTAATCAATTGCCCTGTTGAATGAATGAGGTGTGGATGAGCAAAGCATGGAAGGCAGCACCTCCAGACAGCCTAAACTGTTGGAGAGGGGCTGGGAGCCAGACCCAAGGACAATAATACGTGTCAAGTGGGCTCATTAAAGAGAAGCAGACATACTGACGGCCTCGGGGGTTAGAAGCAAGCACCTTCTTTTGGAAACACCCTCTTTGCAGCATTAGGACAACACTCAAAAGAAAGCAGCACAAAGGACCAATAGACACAGACACAGAGTTTGAATCTGGTATAGATTTGCATGAGAGGGAAGCTGCTATAAAAGTGAGGTGTCTTGCAGAGGACCCCGGGTCTCGTCTTGTCAACATGGGAGCATCGATCCGGATCGGCAGAAGCCCGGCTCCACCCCCTCCCCCATCTAACTCACCTGGCCAGTGAAGTTAAGGGGAGCAACTAATTGGTAACAACAAGACGGAGTGCGTTTGTGTGTGTGTGTGAGTGTAAGTGTAATATATTATATGCATATAATACAGTGTTAATGAATACATGTATTACTAATAAATGTGGCGTTTTGTCTTATTCCCCCTGAAAAGATCCTGTGCAGTACTTTAAGTACAACACAGAAGGCAATATTGCATGTAAAAATAATCATATACATTTTGGGGTAGAAAATTAGACATTAGACTCAAGACGTAAAGCATATATGCTAAAATCCCACCATAATTTCTGTATTAGCTCACAACAAAACAACCCCTTGCCTCCCCCCCCCTCACATCCCCACCTGTGTCATCAAATGTATATCAGCAAATGATCTTTTCCAGCCAGGCACTGTAGTGCCCAGACATTCTAACATTTCCCAAAGTGGCATCGATGAGGGCACTCTGAAAGCAGGGATGTGACCTAGGGGGAAAACACTTGCAGTCTGCAATTTACTTCAAAACTGAAGGGCCACTAAAAGTGCGGCTCTCATCTTCTCATTATTTTTGGATTCAGATGAACAAAAGACAAAGACTGCATGATTAACATAGAAGCCTTTCAGTGGCAGTACATTCTGACAAGTTTCTAGGAGGTCCTAAGGGGGCCTCTCTTTTTTTTAAACCGGGACTCAAGAGCAGTTTGGGCTGGAGGATCACAGAGGAAAAGAATAAGCCTGGACTGTGAAGAGAGACATCCCCTATTACAAAACAAAGTTCCCCGGGAGCATTGTACAAGCATACTTCCAGCTGGGGTTGACAAACTAACAAAACAAAGCAAGTATATTTAGTTTCATTTCATTTCACCCTCACCCCGACAAATACTAAAATATTTCAACTGCTCAACAATGTGAAACAATCTGGGATGAATTCTGCCTGGATTTACATCCTGTCTTCACTTTCAAGGCCCTTCACAGCATACCCCCACTCTAGCTACCATCTCTCATTCACTATCATGATGGTGACTCTTGATGGCAGCCCTTGATCCCAGCCTCCATCACCCATTTGTTAAATATTCTAACAAGTTCCTTTGTGCTTTCTCCCATGCTGCCCCACGTGCTTGGGAGGAGCTCCCAACAAACTTCTGCAAAGCTACCTCATAATCCTCCTTCAAATCCCTTCTCTGCCTACAAAAATGATGCCTCCAAAAAACTTGATAACAGTTAGGCTGCTGGAGTGCTGAGACCACTGCCTATCATGCTGACCAATATTGTCTTCTTATTTCCTTGGGCTCCCCCATTAATCCGCATCTGTCTGTTGTCTCTTGTTTTATACTTAGATTGTAAGTTCTTTGGGGCAGGGACCGTATTTTTTTGCTCCGTGTTTGTACAACGCCTGGCACAATGGGGTCCTGGTCCATGATTGGGTCTCCGAGTGCTACGGCAACATAAATAATAAATAGAAATGAATAATAAGAATTGGGCCCAAATAACTACATCACTGGCATTAATGCCTGCTTACACTGAATTTGACAGACTGGGACTACCTACCCTGTAATGCAGAGCAGAAATTTCTGCCCTAGACTTGATCTCTCTTTAATAAGGCCGTGGATGAACTCCCTTTGACTTCAATTGCAATTGAATCAGGTTCTTAAATGGAGGTTACATTGGTGTAACTCCACTGACTTCAGCTGAATAGCTCCTGACTTACACCACTGTGATGTGAATAAGAGGAGGATCAGTCAGTGGCTGTACAGAATATAGGTTTTAGGATGTTCAGCTGATTGAGCAATCTCATAGCTCGAACACTACTAAATGCATTGTAATTATGAGATTTAAAAGATCAATATTGGGTTTTTTTAAATCAACATATTACTTACGCCTGATGGAAGTTGATTGTGGCCTAGCTGCATTGGAATGAGGGGACTCCCGCTGAGCAGTAAATGCACTAAGCTAGAGGGTCATGAAATAGATTGAGCAGTTCTAGGCAGAGGTCTGAGTCATTGTGAATGAGGCATGCACTTGATGGGGAAACAGCAGAGTGGTTTATCAATATGTTCTAGTGAGGACAGTTACAGACATGGTTAGAATCATGGCTGATGAGACAGAGGATTATTTAGCCTGCATCATTTTAGAGGGGCTTGACTGAGATACTCAAAACTAAGAAACGAGGGAGTGAAAACTGCCACATCCCTCCTCTACATTATTACATGTTCTGAAAAGTAGATAGTGAAAGATGGATGAAACTAATGGCTGATAAACTTGGAAGTAATAAAATTTCCATAACAGCTTTGTCTCTTTGCCACAGGGTGTCATTGAGTCAACAGAGTTTGCTAAATTTTTTAAGAGTGCTGTGTAATTTTATGACCTCTGAAGCATCAATATAGGGCATTTCTGGAGGCAGGACCAGGACTCAGGCCCAATTTTCTCAATCGTTAGGGGAGTGATTGGGCCTGATTCTGTTCTCAGTTAAGCTGGCATGAATGAGGAGTAAGGCTATTGAAGCCGATGGAGTTACATGTGTGTGAAAGCAATGTGAGCTCAGAATCAGGTTGTTTAAAATCGTATTAACAATTTGAATAGACAGCAACATTTCCCTTGTGCTTCCCTCTCCACTGCCATCCCTTAGACCTGTTGTATCATTTACTTAGCAATGATGTAACAGTCTCAGCACTTGACTAGGAGAAGTTCATAAAGCACTAATAGAGGGAGCAAAGCAGAGAGCGAGGCTGATGAGAGGAGAGAAGATGAAGCGGAAGAAAAATGAGATCATGGAGAGGTGGAGAGAGGAAGACGAACTCCTTCACCTATTTGCACTTTTTCCTGGGATACAAATAGTAGATATTATTAATCCCTCTTGTTCTTGAATTATTATTAGTTATTGTTAGTACTTAAGACATGCACCATTATGTAAGCAGGTTGATGTTTTGTTTCTAAGCACACTACTCAACCCTTCATCCTCACTCCAAACTGCTACTGTGGGCAATCGGCGTTTTGCCCAAGTAAGGAGTAAGGATAGCTGATCTGGTATGTTTCATCCTTGCGGAGATGACAGAAAATGTAGTAGCTGCTGTTTACCCTAAATGGACTAGCAGAATATGTTAATGAATCAAGCCAGTTAATTAAATGATCTGATGCACAGAGGTACCTACTGAGTGATTGATAGTCACCGACCAAAGCTGAATCACTTTGCAAAATCAGTGATTGATGTGAATTTCAAGCACTGTGTGCTCCCAGTGCATGTGTGCGCACACATGCATGCATGAGAAGACCACAAATTACCACAATTACAGATAGTAGACAATACTTTACTCTCTTCTTTTAGGCCCCAATCATGCAATAATCACTTTGTGGGCATGTCTCTGCTGCCTACCTTCATCCCCCAAATTATCTCTTTTAAAGTTTCATTAATTTGGCACTACCTACAAGGAACTTGCACAGAGGTGGGTTGTGACCCAGCAGAGAGGAGGAAGGATGGTCTAATGGTTAAGGCACTAATCATCTGGGACTTGGGAAACCCTAGTTTAATTCCCTGCTTGACAGCAGACTTTCTGTGTGACCCTGAGCATCTCCCTTATCTCAGCTGCATTTCACAGATGGGGGAACTAACAGCTATTTCTGACCTCACTGGGGTGTTGTTTGGCTAGATACATTACAGACTCAGATACTGTTGTAATGCGGGCTATATGCTATATAAGTTTCTTAAACAGAAAGATGTGGACAAATGGCATCATTAGGCTGGAATCTTTGATAGCGCTGGGGGGATATACGTGTGTGTGAGGGGTGGTGATGTAAATGTTTGCTAGAGCACTAGCCTAGGACTTGGGAGACCTGATTTCATGTCTCTTCTCAACCATAGACTTCCTGTGTGATCAGAAGCAAGTCACTCAGGTTTCTGTTGTACAATGGGGATAATGCCCCTGGCATTTGTGAGAATAATACATGAACAATTGTGAGGTGTTCAGATGCTATGAGCCATCAAAATAGGTAAGTTAGGCTACATCTGCACTTGGAAGTAGGGGGGGGTGATTCCCAGCTCATGCAGACGTACTAGTGCTAGCTCTCATTGAGTAGTGTCGCTGCAATAGCAAGCGGTGGCATGGGCTAGCCACCCCAGGCACAAACTTGTGGGGATGTACTTGGGATGGCTAGTGCTAGCTTGTGCTGCTGCTCGCTGCTGCCTGTTCTAGCTCAATGAGAGGTAGCATGAGCTGGGAATCATAATCATTGCTCCGAGTTAGACATAGCCTTAGATAGAGGAGGACTGGAGGAATCAAGAGATTGGGGGAGAGCAGGAGCTAAGGATTAATAGGGTGGAATTTGTATTGGGATAGAGAGGCAAGTCAAGGTTGAAGAAGAGAATAGAGTGGAGGATTCAGCAAAGAAGGGCGGGAGAAGAAGAAACTAGGGACTACGGTATTAAAATACAGCAGAACAGAAGCTGCAATAAGTAATTTGCCAGGGATGAAAACTGGTGAACAAGCCCTTTTTATGCTTTCAAGCTCCATACCATTAGCCTAGCCTTCACTGCAAACTTGTTAATCTGACAAGTGCCTTGTTACATTCATGAGGGAAAGCAAGGATTTTAAGGACATTTTTAACTATTTGGCTCAGCCCAGGAGCCTGAAAGTTCATAGGGTAGGAAGCCATTCTCCATGTGAATAAACTGTGAAATGTCTTTGAAAATTAAATTTTTAATTACATTTGACATTACTAAGCCTCCTGCTGATGGTATCTTTCTAAAAGAAAAAGTGACATAATTTGTGACAGGGGAAACACTATGTGAGAGACTGTAAAACAGTTTGCAGCCTACTATTTATTGAGGCATAGACTTTTCATTGCCACTCATCATTAAGTCGTTTGAACGCACCTCATACATTAATGAGCTTAACTTCACAATGCCTCTTTCTGAAGTATGGAACTATTGCTATCCCTGTTTTTCAGTTACGGGACGGAGGCACAAGGCAGCTGAATTACTGGCCCATGACCCCGCATGAGGGCAAATCTTTGTTCTTTTGTGGCCCCTCCAGTGGTATGAAGAGGATAAAAGTGTTCCTTAGTGAATATCCTCAGAGATGCAGAGCTGTCACAACAGCCCTACACTGCCTCCATTTGCAGTCCCCATTGTAGGGGGAATGCTGGGGACCGAAGGGTGTGTGGCAGGAGTGCACTCCATTCTTGGCTGCCAGAGGCCACATAAGGGGCTGCTTCAAATAGAAAGTATGTTAGAGTAGCCATGGTGATGTTGTAACTTATGCTTGAAGCCGGAAAGGCCCTAGGACAGCTGCAGAATATGGGAAAACACAGAAATTGCTTAAAGCAATCTTTGCCTTCTCTTCCCCACCACTCAATTCCACCAACAAGCACAGGTTCAGAGTAGTGAGGTGAAAAATAGTTTCCCAGAAGCTTGCCATGGACTCGCTATGTGATGTGAGCAAATTACACTGCTCTACAGCCAAAATGCTTCTGAAATAAATGTAGTCAAACTTTACTAATTCTGGGTCACTGGGAACGAAAATGATGCTTAAAATTGTTGATTGGCTCTAGTTTTCAAGATATGCTATTGGGTCAGCATATATGACCCTTGACTTGGGAATGGCGGAGGATAAGTGAGTTATAAAGGGAAGGGATCTCAATTTAAACCAGAAATGACTAAAATACATCTTTGACTGGATCTATGAATAAATCTATGACTGGGTTTGGACAGTACTTGCTTTTTAGGCAAAAGAATGAATGATGCAATCTGAAGCTGGTATTGCATCAGACATGATATGAATTGCATCGTGTTATTTCTAGAATAACACGATGCAATCATAACGAAGATTACATCACTCTGCTGGACAAATTGCCCTATATCAGCTATAGAAATCATACAGTGTCGTGCTCTCTTATTTGTCTCTGTTTGATTTTGCAAAGGGACACATTTCTGTTTAGTCAAAGTGAGTAGAGATGCCTCGTACTTGTGTGAACAGTGCAGATAACTTCTGCTATGTATGTGGTGAAGTGACTTTTGCATCCCAAAAGCGCAGTATAACCACTATGGCTAAGAAAGCCTATCACCTTTATTTTGGCTGCCAAACTGGAGATCAGGACAAGAGGTGGGCCCCACACATATGCTGCAACACTTGTGCAACAAATCTTCGCCAGTTGTTAAACAGGAAAAGGAAATCTATGCCTTTTGCAATGCCAATGATTTGGAAAGAGCCAACAGATCATACCGGCAATTGTCACTTCTGCATGGTGCCTCCAGTTGGGAAAGGTGTGTCAAAGAAGAAAAAGTGGACTGTGCATTATCCAAACATTCCATCAGCTATACGCCCAGTACCCCACGGAGAAGGACTGCTGGTTCCTGATGCACCAGAATCATTCTCACTTGAGTCAGATGAGGAAGAGGAAGAGGATGAAACTTCTGGTTCTGAACCATCAATGTCACAGGACCCACATTTTCTCCCATCCTCCTCCTCTGAACCACACCTCATAACACAAGGTGAACTGAATGACCTTGCCAGGGATTTGGAACTACCCAAGAGTTAGGCAGAGCTGTTGGGCTCCAGACTACAGCAGTGGAATCTCCTGGCAGGTGATGTTAGGGTTTCCATGTTCCATGACTGTCAAAAGGATCTTGTCCCATTCTTCTTCATGGAAGGTGATCTTGTAGCCTGCAACAACATCGATGGTGTGATGGCAGCCCTCAACATCGTTCAGAATCCAGATGAGTGGAGACTGTTCATTGATTCATCGAAGAGGAGTCTTAAAGCTGTTTTAATGCAAAATGGCAACGTTTTGCCGTCAATTCCAGTTGGTCATGCAGTCCATATGAAGGAAACCTATGACAACACGAAACAACTTTTGAGGTGCATAAACTATGACCAACATAGTGGCAGCTTTGTGGTGATTTGAAGGTTGTTGCTCTCTTGCTTGGTCTGCAGACTGGATACATAAAGTACTGCTGTTTTCTCTGCGAATGGGATAGTCGTGCAAGAGATTCCCACTACATCAAGAAAGATTGGCCACTCCGACAGTCATTGGAACCTGGGAGGAAAAGTGTTCAGCATCCACCAGTTGTTGAATCAAGGAAGATTTTGTTACCACCCTTACACATCAAGCTGGGTCTGATGAAGAACTTTGTCAAGGCCATTGACAAAACACAAGCAGCTTTCAAGTACCTCCGTGGAAAATTTCCAAGGTTAAGTGAAGCTAAGATAAAGGAAGGTATCTTTGTTGGTCCTCAGATTCGTGAACTTCTTTGAGATGATGCATTTGACCATGCACTGCGTGGCAAGGAAAAGACGGCATGGAAATCCTTCCAGTTAGTGGCAATACATTTTCTCGGAAACAACAAGGCAGGCAACTACAGGTTGTTGGTGGAAAACCTCTTCAAGGCATACAAAAGCCTTGCTTGCAACATGTCACTAAAGATACATGTTTTGCACTCTCATCTAGATTTTTTTCCACCGAACTGCGGAGCAGTGAGCGACGAGCACGGTGAGCGATTTCACCAGTACATTTCAACAATGGAGAAATGCTATCAGGGCAAATGGAGCCCATCAATGCTTGCAGACTACTGCTGGACAGTGACAAGAGATGCTCCATTTAATGAATACAAGAGACAAGCCAAGAAGCGCCGAGTAGTCACTGAATAAGGCTAAACTATGTACATAATAGTTTTTTGCCTTTTGTTTCATAATAAATTTTATTTATATAACCCTTTTGCTGATTTTTAAAGTGTTACATAAACAGGACAGGTGAAATATTATCATGTAAAGCAACCATAAGCACATGAAAAGACCTAGGTTTACAATTTATGATTAAAACTCTACTATCTACACAATATACAGAGACATAAAATGTAAAAACTTAAATATCTTAGAAACAGTAGCCAATTAGTTGTTTTAATTGTCATATTTGAATTCAGCACATCAAAATACATAATAAATAGCACATTTTATCTCTGAAGCAGACGACTTCTCAAAAATTGTAGACCAGTGTTATTTAAAATATTAAGTCATTTTGTCTGGAAAATGAACCTGTGCATTTCCCCCCATTGGCCAAGGGGGCATCTTCCTGGCCACGAAGATTATTATTTTTTACTAGTTCTTGGAATTTCCTTTCCCTTTTGAAAATCGACCATTTAGGAGTTTGACAATAAAGTATGTTCCATCACCCGTGTTTTTTTTATCTCCCATGTCCTGGTTGACAATGAAACTTAAGCATCCCTGTTCAAAGGAACACTTAACTTGAAGCGTGTGCTTATGTCCCACAGACCTAATGATACTTACATTTAAGCACATGTCTGAATGCTTCCTCCGTAGATTTGGACTTGAGCTCATGTTTCAGTGCTTTCATAAATCAGGGTGCAATTTTCCAAGCCAAAACTATAGGCTGTGATAAAAAGTATTTTAGAATGGAAGCTGATTGCCAACCTACCTGTAGATAATTATGCAGAGGTTGGTTATCTATGTACTTATATAGAGATGCACAAAAGATGAGTGGAGTCAAAAGGAGGCAATGACTTTTATTCTCTGGTTCCATTTCCTGAAGGGACAAGGTTCTGGTTCTGCACATGTCTGTCACAGAGACATGAGACATTAAACTGGAATTATAGGCAGCTAGAGTGAGGGAAGAAAATCTGAGACTGAGGGCATAATGGTTGTTGTTTATTATGGGATGCCAGCAGATAAGGCATCCTGTGTCCCACCCAAAAGTCCCAAAAGTACCCAACAGTACTTGCAAAGTAACCTGTACACAAGGGCTACAAAGGAACTATGCAAGAAAAATCATAACCATGCAAACTCCCTGCATTGAGGCAACCAGATTGCATGTAAATGCAAACGTATAAACCAATCTCAATGTAGCTAAAGTAGATGTGAAGTGAATTGCCATGCCTGTCCAGGAAGCAGTGCGATCAGAGCAGCCATACTGATTCAGCATATTCCCACCTAAGCAGCCTCTTCATGACAGGCTACTAAGAAGCCTTGGAGAAGATTTAAGTGCCCTTCATTGTGACAGCCACAATTGAAGGGGGAGGAGATGGGGGCTGTGACGTAACTTGCTCTCCTTTCAGTGTTTCACCCATGCTGAGCATGGTAATACAACTACCTCATGCTCATGCATATATTTACCATACATCAGAGCCAACCATATCATGATATAGAGCAAGGATCGGCAACCTTTGGCACATGGCCCATCAAGGAAATCCACTGGCAGACCGGGGCAGTTTGTTTACCTGCAGCATCCTCGGGTTCAGCTGATCGCAGCTCCCACTGTCCATGGTTCGCCATTCCAGGCCAATGGGGGCAGCGGGAAGTGGCGGCCAGCACATCCCTCAGCCCGCACCACTTCCCGCAGCCCCCATTGGCCTGGAACGGTGAACCACGGCTAGTGGGAGCTGTGATCGGCCGAACCTGCGGATGCTGCAGGTAAACAAACCATCCCGACTTGCAAGCAGATTTCCCTGATAGGCCGCATGCCAAAGGTTGCCAATCCCTGATATAGAGTTATTCAAACATGCTCCTAGTCTTTTGTGAATCCAAGAGCCAACCACAAAATGCTCTGAACTAATTATCATTATTATTTATTAGTATTATTATTAATGAATCCACTACTTTGTTCATTTTTGAGAAGATTTCTTTTGAGGAGAAGATACTAACAGTTTGTCACTTGAAATGATTCACCTTTTCCTACTATAAAAGAAAATGTATCTTGAGCACTCTCCCTGTAACACCATAATATAATTTATATCCTGTTCTGTTAGCATCTCAGGATGCTAGAGAACATTTTCTTCTGGAAAAAGATATATATATATATTATATATATATAATCATAGCCGAGTTGCAGCCCAGTATCAGTATTTTGGATGAAACAAAAATCACATCATAAATACCCAAAACACAAGAAAATTAAAGTCTGTACTAAAGGTAAAATATATAAATCTCATTAAAATATGTATTACAGTCCTTCTAAAAATCTGTCATCTTTCATACCCATCAACAAACCAAGCTGAGAAGCAATATGTGGCAGTAACAGGCCATTCTTGCATTAATGCATTGCTCAAGCACTTTGTGGCCAGATAAATAAAATAATAATAAACAGATTGTTTAAAAGAGATTAAAAGATAATTAAAATGAACTAGTCATGATTGATTCTCATCCTAAAACCACATTTTCGTAGTTAATTCAATGTTCTAAATATATCCTCAATTAATTTAAGCAACAGGAATTCTTACCAGAGACTACAGTAAATCATGTGGATGAATTCACCAGGGAAGGCTGCATGGGAAGGGTTTCTGGAGAGCAAAGTGTACCATAAGAAAAAATGTATCCATATATAGTAACCTAGATGGAATAATCAAAGAAAATGCCACTAATATTAGACCTGACTGTGCCCAATTGAAGTCAGATGGTGTTTTGTCTTCTACTTCAATGGGTGATTGGTTCTGGCACATAGTTATCAACAAAAAGATTGATAAAGAGATTAAATATGAAAATATTACAAAGAATGGAGTTATATATGCCTTGTAAGTCAAGGCCTTCTTGATCAGTTGTGGTTTGCCTCATATTTAGATTTGCAGACATTTCTGGGTTTAGTTATACTCCGGATCAAAGGAACTATGCCAGTTTACATAAACTGAGAATCTGGCCCATTATGTTTAAGAACCAAAATTTCAAAAAACATTCTCTAAAATTTTTGCGTGAAATCCATCATGGGTAAAATTAGAGTCTGGTCCTATACTCCTTACTCAGGAGTAAACCTTACTCACACAATTAATCTGATTGGATTTAGGATTAGCCCCTCTGAGTGTCTGTCTAACTGATTTCTGGGTGCAAACACCATTTGTTAATGTACATTCGAAGAAAATGCATTGATTTCCACTTATAAAATACTTTTTAAAAGTATCTCTCTTGCTCTAGGTACTCTTGCATAATGAAATCTATGACACCGCAAAGTCAAAAATAGCAGTAGCAAACCAGCAACCCTTTGTAAAAGAAACTAGTCCACAAACACAAAGTTTCCATGTCTTCGTGCCCTCAAAACACTCAAACCCCCAGTACCTCTGAGGAAAGGTTGAAAGAATTTGGCATATGTAGTCTACAGGAGAGAAGACTATGGGAGACAAGATAGCAGTTTTCAAATATGTTCCAAGCCAATGGGGGCTGCGGGAAACGGCACAGGGCCGAGGGATGTGCTGGCCACCACTTCCCACAGCCCCCAATGCCCTGGAATGGTGAACCGCGGCCAATGGGAGCTGCGATTGGCCAAACCTGTGGGTGCTGCAGGTAAACAAACCATCCTGACCCACTAGCGGATTTCCCTGATGGGCCGCGTGCCAAAGATTGCCAATCCCTGATCTATTACATATCTGCTAAATTTTCATACAAACAGCATATGATTTTCTTGCTGACTTGCTGCTTATGTCGTCTGCTGTATACAGAGTTTGGTGATTTCTGCACTGTGACTTTGTTCACACCATCAGCCTTCTATTTTGACCATATTTTCTCATCACCTGATGGGCAGATGGATGCTGGGACATACAATACTGCATACTGTCCTTAGGCACTTACCCCAGGTGTTGGCACATTTTTTGATCACATCCATAAGTATGGTCTTGTATGCCACATGCAAGGTGGTGTGTTTCACCAATGAGCATGACTGAGCATGCAGTAACTGGGGTGATGTTCAGCCGTGCTCCATGGCATTTCTAATGGTTATTGGTTTGCGCCTCCCACACATTCAAAGCAATTTACTATCTTAATATGCAACCACAGGGTTGGTTGGACATCTGCAGTCACTTTCACCACTCAAGCATCTAAGATGCATCAGTCTAATTGATTTTGCACCACTAAAGAATTTTCCTTAAAGGCTCCACAAAAACCCCATCCCATAAAACAATAATTAAAAAGAAAGAAAAAACCCAGGGGTGTGTTCTTTCTGTGTGATTTTGCCATCAGGCCCCTCTTCAATGCCCTTGTAGGCCTTTTTCTATTAATCATTTCAGAGAAGCCATAGCATTATTGTTGTTGCTCTAATACCTGAGCTCTCCATCAGCTTTTGGTACTGAAAATGGGCAGTGAAACATGTTTTCCTTTCAATGTGTCATTTCTTCGTGAATAAAACCTTTGCTATCAGATTCTGGCGTGTTGACTGTTTAAGGTAGTGTCACTCTGAGCAAGAGTGAATGGAAGCATATTGAGATCAACTGAGTTATTCATAAAGTGCCACAGCAACAACAAAACAGGCCACCTGCTGTTTCCCTACCTCAAGATTTACCTCTACCACTACATTTAAAATAATTTGGTGGCCAGACTGGAGCCAAATTCAGATTAAAAAGTGTAAGTTCAGCAAAATCACTATCACTGTCATGTGTGTATACATATACATACTTCTCTGTGTGTCTTTGTATACAGACACCTACACAAGTCCTACACGAGTTAACAAGAATACAATATTGAACTGAATATTAACCATGCAAAAGTGAAACAATTCAGTACTCAATATTCCTGCAGCAATGTTAACTCTGGCACCTTGTAAAAAGAGTTTGTTGTACAATGTGCATTTGACAGCACAAGCAATAATATATTTAACAAGGGACAACATATACTTAGCAGGAAAAGCAGTAATAGAAAATAGAACATATGGCAAATTGCCTTCTGCTTCCTTGCCTAACCTCCAGATATTGCCATCCACTCTGTCTTCTTGGATGTCTCTTTCCTACATTCCTCTAAGCTTGAAAACAGCCCACCCAACTGTCCTATCTTTACTCTTTAGTCTAAGACCTTCACCCATTCTCTCTCCAGGGCCAATTCCTTCTCATCATCTCATCTTCCCCTCAGTCTAATCCACCACTTAGTTGGTTCCTCTCCAGCTCTTGATTCATGTTTTTGGTCCTCCACCCAGTCGCACCTGATGGCCAGTTCTTTTCTGGCTTCTAGAACATTCTCCCCAGCATGCTACCTTCCTTTGCCTACCCTCTAGATTTCCAGAACCATCACTTGTGCCCCTAAGAACACCCCACTGTTATGATATATACCCCCCCAAAATCATGTAATACATCAATGGAAAACTAAACTCACTGATCGCTAATATTCTTGAACGATGTATGTATGGTAAACCCACAAAGGATTTTATAGATATGTGCTGCAAATATGTTCTTACAATGTATTTGGCAAGCAGTCCCTAAGCCACACCTGTTCCAGACAAAAGAATGCATTTCCACCTGCTTAAATGTGTCTTCAATGTAAATTAAGCACCCTGTGACAAAGAACACATTTACATGCAAAGTAAACAAAGCTATCAGGAGAGCAAGTGGAGAAAGGTGACTCAAGAGGGAATGGGGACCACATCTCCAAGAGACCTTCCTGCCTCTTAAAGCAGGGTCAATGAACTTTGGGAAGATATAAAAAGACAGAAAAAGCCATTTTGGCATCCCTCAATTGAGGAACTAAAGGGGCCAGAATTCTTGACATCACAAACTGTTGAATCCTTCAACCAAAGTGGGTCAAAGTCTCTGGAAACTGAGTATAAGTGAGAAACATCCTTAGGCAAAGATTGTAACTTGTTGAAATTAAGTTTTACTCTTAGAAATATATTTTTATTTTGTTTGCTTGTAACTCTTTCTATTTTTATTCCTTACATTTGGTATCACTTCAATCTATGATCTTTTGTTGAATAAACTAGTTTTACCTTTTACTATAAACCAATTAAGTGCTTTGATTAAAACCATTTGTTAGCTCCAGTTAAGGTAATCAGCTGCTGGGTACTGTCTCTTTAAGGGAGCAGAGAACTTAATAACTTCTGTAAGTGTTCAATGAGAGGGCTGGACACCATAGGCCAGACAGTTTGGTGGATGTTGGGGGGTCACCCTGAAAAAAGTTACCGGGCGCTGGAAGCCACGGTGTGACCTGCATGCTTGTAGGCTGGCTGTTGATGTCAGGACTACGATCCACTGCAGCATACCATTTAAGGCATCCATATTTGTGGGGCAGGTGGTGATACAACCCCTTACTGATCTGGGTTGAACCCCCAAGCGTCACTTCATCCCAACTTTCCCATGCATGAACATAAGCTTTGATTTGGTCAGGTATTTAAACATGTGCTTAAAATTAGGCATGGGCTTAAGTCTTTTGTTCAGTTGGGCCCTTAACTGCATCCTCAATTGTAAGCTTAAAACATACGTGCATCAGGTATGTTAGAGTCTCGAGGCATCCCCTGCTCCATTTTTAAGCACTCTAAAGTAGCTCTTTATCTGCTCCCTTCTGTTCACTAATACCTCGTTTCCCCTCCTAAACTAATACAAATATATAATATTATGTAATAAATTGTAAAAAAACACAATGTTACTGTTAAATACAAAAGTTTAAAACTATTATACATTACACACAAAAAAGAACATTAAGGTTACAAAGTCAAGCCTTCAGAAGTCAGGAAATGCAAGAAATAAGGTTGCACATGCAACCTAATTTGGCCCCTTTGGATGCATACCTTATGATATAGGCTTTAATTACATGATCACATAGTATTTTTCCACAGGACCCCTTTTAGTCTCATTGCCCAGCCAGTCCCAGTCTCCACATCCCTAGGCATGATCAAATCTCAGTCTTCCCTTCCAGTCAGTTCTAGTTCTCCTCTTCCCAAGATCCTCGTCTAATTTCTTTTCCATCCTCATAGTGAGGGCCTCACCCACTGGCTCATATCCTCCCCTTCCCCCCCCACCCCCGCCTGCCCACCCCTCAGTTTCCTGTCCAAGTCTTCACCACCTGCAGTTCCATGTTTCCCTTAGCCCCCTTCACTAGCGTCCAGTTCCACTCTTCTCCTCTCATCCCCTATCCTGGCTCCTTGCCCCAATTTATTCCCTCTGTTGCTTCCCTCTCCCACCCAGGATCTGGACTTTGTCCCTTCTGTATTTCAGTCAGGTGGCTTCTTCCTTCACACTACCTGGGTGCCAGCAGAAAAAGCACTGAGAACACAAGAGAGATAGTCTTCTGTATATACATGGGGCAGGTCCCAGTTTAAGAGTAGGAGGAACCACTAGATTATACCCTAAGATAGGTATGGGTAAGAGCCCAACACCCAAGAGAGTACACTCAGAGATACTAGAAAGAGGACAGAGATGTAGGTAGCCCTGTACCTGTGTTATTCATTATTAGTATTAATGTATGCAAACGATTATTTGCCTCCATAAGCATATATAAAAGATTAAATGCTTCTGTCCGTACCTCAATGTATTGTACAATACTGTATTACCTCCACTGTCCAAAGAGCTATTTAACTTTCCACTTTGTATGCTATATTATTCAGTTCTTTAGCTGGACTTCTAGAATCTCATACTGGGCTGTCAAAACAACTCAATCTGTGCTGACTAGCTACAGGGAAACATATAGTTTTCCACCAGTGCCTCCAGAGTAACAGTTCAAACAAAGAAGCATTGGGGACCATGATCTGAATATCAGAGGCTCACCAGGATTAGAAGCCTGAAGAAGAAGGGTGGGGGGGAGAGAGAAAGCAGGAGTTCTTTGGGTAATAAATTATTCATTGCTTCTAACTATCTGAGATAATTAAAATTACCTGCTTTCAACAGATATGCCATTAACTACAATTTCCCTTTTTTTTAAATAGATCTGATTCACACTATCTGTTTCAAACAGCTGTATCTACGATGTGTGTGTATACATTTACACAGACACGTTACACACACCTATACCGTAGCACTCACTTGTGTGTGTGTGTGTGTGTGTGTGTGTATGTGCACGCACATGCATACAAGCATAGGTAACCTAATATAGTTTCACAAAGTGAGGACCCAATAGTAATAAGAACTAGACACAAGGTATTCTACAGTATTCCTGAACAGTAACAAAAAACAGATCCCTTCAATGGAGCTAAACTGATTTAAACAGAGGATCAACCCCAGTGTCACTGGATATCTGTAAATTAGCTAGCTTGTTAGCTGGTTAGCTAGTTAGTTAGAAAAATCTGACAAACTCCAATAACATTAAACCACAGTGTGTAGTGTAGAGACAGCTAAAAGTATCAGTGGAAATGTGTTGGTTATGCAGTGTTTGCAGATTGAAAGGAATAAAAGCTAATTGAAATTACATGCTTTCAGTGTATAGGCAGCTCTCCTGATCACTTTGAACAGTCTTTCAATACAACATCTTTTTTTCCTGACTTAAGTCCCTTTAAATTGTGACTCCTTAGTTTCCATTGGCTTCTGATGCAATGCAAAATATAACCTTCTGCAATGCACCTGTTTTAGAAATGAACAACTCAGAGATCTCCTTTCAGATAGCAAACAAGCAACTAAACATAAAAAAGCCAAACAGGAGCACCATATAACAAAAGATGAGATGCCTCCTTCCTAATTCCCTGCCCTGGTATCTTGAGGGACTGATCTCCCCCTAATTTATTAAGGGTGTGTTTTGTTTTACTCTTGGTATTTCTTTTCCACTTCTTCACTCCAAATGCTAAATGATATCACACTGACAGCAAGAAAGGCCATGTTGTACAGAAATGTAAATTCTGTGCAGACAGTAAGCAAGTAAGAAATGTCAAGAACCAAGGAATTTAAATTACATATATATATATATATATATGTTGAATTTAAACAAAATAGCCCTAGAAAGCAAGGTATCACACACAAAAATGTCCACAATAGAGTAGGGAGAGAGAATAAAACAAAACTGCCTCAGTGTGGTGAAGGAGTCAAGGTAAAGTGTTTTCTCAATATTTCAGCACTGTGGTAGGGGATTGACAAAGCTCCATATTTTCCATTGCTGCCTGAGATCAATAGCATAATAAAGAACAAATAGGAAAGCCAGTATACAAAACACCATGCATGATTCTTTCAAATCTGTCTTTGTGATCTTTTGCATATTTAAGATGGTCATCTAAGTGTTTCATTACAGGTAAACAAAACAACCATAAAAGCACCCTTCAAAAGAAATGAAAGACTATGCAAGTTGAAAGGAAGCAAAAGCATACTACAGAATTACAATTGTGCTATGTGGTAGTTCGAGTTGTTTTTCTGACAACAAAGCTAGCACCAGAAATATTACATGAGGATTTAATTCAAGCTACCATAAGTCAAGGTCATGCTTGATCTCTGCTCCCGAAGGTGCTTACAGAGAACTTTCAATGAATTCAAATTATGGGTCAGATCATTAAGCTAGCTGACTGACTCATTCCTGCTATTAATAAAGAACTCATCTTGGAGATTTTCCGCACAGCTATATGGATAACCTGAATTTATGTGGATCTCAGCAGTTCAAAGCCTGATTTTTTTGCTAGAAACAAGCAGAGTCTGAAGTTTATTAGCACGGAAAAAAAGTTCCCCTTTTATTAGCTTATTCTGAAGTGCTTTCCATTACATAGCACATCATGTAATCTGTTACTTCCATGTGGGGGGATGACATGTGATACCTTATAACTCACAGGAATGGAGAAAAAATGCTATCTCGGGCTATTTAGGGCCTGATTCTCCACTAACTTTTACATTGAGTAGTTCTCCACACCTGTAGAAAGTGGATGCAAAATGACACCAATCTGATCTCATGGCTTTTTACAGTTACTCGGCACAGTTGTAAATGGCTATGTAAGGTAGAAAGCAGTGGATAACCATGATTTTTTTTAACCATGAGTTCTTCTTCAAGTAGATGCAGATGTATTCTACTTAGATATGTGCATGCCCAGAACACCAGAGCCAGAGAACTTTGTCTAGGAGTACCTGTAGGGGCAACACTCATGCCCTGAAGCCCAACCCCTCCTCTGGCCATATAGAGATGGTGCTGCTCCAATCCTTTCAGTTCCTTCTCACTGCCCATGGCTAGAGTCAAAGCTGATATTGGCACCAGCACTAATTGTCTCCACACTAGGTGGCATCAGACAAGCTTTGCCTCTCAGTTCCAGACTCTCCACTGATTTGGGAGTTCTCTGGCACCACTACTCACAATGCCTGGGCCTCAGACTGTGAAGCTAAGGCCAGTGCAGATCCCAGCACTGAAGGCCCCCTTGACACTAGTGCATCCTTTGGCACAGTCATTGTCTATGCAGCACATCTGTTCATTGAGTTTGGTACTACCCTTAGTCTTGCTGCTGACACCCCTCCTGGTACTGGGTGACAGGTGTGTCTCATTGGGTACTTCCGGTGCAAATCCCACATTCCTCTTCAGCACTGAAGCTGCTCCCATATTGGGCTTCAGACGAGTCTGACCATTTTTTTTGTTCCATTTAGTCTGGCTCCCCCAATGAATGTCACAAGAGAATCTCTGTGACTCCTCAAAATCTAGGTCAGGCTTGTCCTCGCCCTCATCATCTCCCTCAGATCACCATCAATACTGAGAACAGCATCTGTACCATAGTTGGGATAGGAGGTTCTTGACCTGGTACCTAATGGCCACCAATGCCTTACCGGTATGCCCACTGGCCTCCTTGGAACACTCCTCAGTCCTCAAGATGACCGGGCCCAACAGTGGCTCCTTCTTCAAAATCACCTTAGCTGCAAGCGATCACTGAGCCTATTCCCTCTGGGCTGTTGGGGTTATTCTGATCAGACCCTGTGGTACAAGTACAAGACATGGCACTGGTGCAACAAACTGCCTCTTCATTCTCTCCAGCTACTCTACTGTGGTGGAATCTTCCTCTCCCTAGATGCCTGAGGACTTTAAGTAATATCAGGACCTCCTGAGGCATATGGCCGCCACCTTGGGCATCCAGGCAGAATTCCTGAAGGAGAATACACAGAAGGTGCTAGATATTCTGCAGTCATCAGCTCTGGGGAGAATAGCCCTCCAGATAAATAAGGCTGTCTTGAAATATGTCTACACTGGAATAAAAGACCTGCCGCACAGTCATGGCTGGCGCAGGTCAGCTGACTCGGGCTCACAGGACTAAAAATTGCTGTGTAGACATTCAGGCTTAAGTGCAGGCTCCCAGATTTCAGGCTCCAGCCTGAGTCCAAACATCTATGGACCAATTTTATAGCCCCATAGCCCAAGACCCATAAGCCAGAGTCAAACAACCAGGAGTGGCCTAGGTCAATTAATTATTGTGTAAACATACCCTTAGAGCCCGCAAAGGCCCTCTGAAATACTCATTGCCTCCCATGGCAAAAGGTTCAGAGAATCAATACTTCTTTCCCACACAGGGTTTTCACAGTTTCTATTTCCACCTGGCCCCTAACTCTCTGGTGATAACTGCAGAGAATGACAGGGCACGGCAGGGATGGTATAAATCCACACATAAGGACAAAGAGTCCAAGAGGATGGACTTGATGGAGCAAAAATGTATACCTCCTCTTTTCTGCAGATGCACATCGTGAACCAGCAAACATTGCTCTCTAAATATGGTTTGTTGATTGGGCAGCCATGTCTAAGTTCACGGACAACTTGCTAGAAGCCTCCAGGGAAGAATTTAAGTCATTCATGGTAGCAAGCCATATGGTGGACAAGACGTCATTGCAGTCAACTCTGGATGTGTCAGATGCCACAACCAGAATTATGGTATCAGCTGCAACCATGAGGAGGGCCTCATGGCTGAAGAATTCAGGCATTAGACCTGAGTTTCACCAGAACATTAAGGACTTACCTTTAGATAGCTATGTTTTGTTTTCAGGGGGAAAAAAAGAAGAAACACTGCACTCTTTTAAAGACTCCCAAGCAACTTTGCATTCGTTGGGAGCATATACTCCTGCCATGAAGTGCTGCCACTCCAACGGTCAGCAGTGACAGCAGCAGTACCACTCCCAGTGTTTCTTTGGACAGCCCCCCTTTCCTATACAGCAGCAGGACTACTCCAGGAAAGGCCACAGACTCAAGGTCCTCTGGTTCTGGGTTTAACCAGCCAGCTCCTTTCCCACACCAGCATCCAGCAAGTACACATTTTGACTCCTGTCCAGGGCAATGATCTTTTGGTGACCTCTCCTTCTCCATATCCTCTGTTCGGGACAGTCAGGCTAGTTTTTACGGTGTTTGGGACTCAATTACCATGGACAATTGGATTCTAAGCACCGTCAGATCAGGTTATGCCAAATAGAAATCATAGATAGAATCATAGAACTGGAAGGGATCTCGAGAGGTCATCTAGTCCAGTCCCCTGCACTCAAGGCAGGACTAAGTATTATCTTAGATCATCCCTGACAGGTGTTTGTCCAATCTTAAAAATCCCCAATGATGGAGATTCCACAACCTCCCTACACAATTTATTCCAGTGCTTAACCAGTCTGACAGGAAGTTTTTCCTAATGTCCAACCTTGCTAAACCACCCTTGCTGCAATTTTAGCTCATTGCTTCTTGTCCTATCCTCAGAGGTTAAGAAGAACAATTTTTCTCCCTCCTCCTTTTATGTACTTGAAAACTGTTATGTCCCCTCTCAGTCTTCTCTTCTCCAGACTAAACAAACCCAATTTTTTCAATCTTTCCTCTTAGGCAGGGCCGGCTCCAGGCACCAGCTTGCCAAGCAGGTGCTTGGGGCGGCCACTCGGGAGAGGGGCGGCACATCCAGCTATTCGGCGGCAATTTGGCAGACGGTCCCTCACTCCCACTCGGAGCGAAGGACCTCCCACCGAATTGCCACCGCAGATCGCGATCACGACTTTTTTGTTGTTGTTGTTGTTGTTTTTTTGTTTTGCTTGGGGCGGCAAAAACCCTGGAGCTGGCCCTGCTCTTAGGTCATGTTTTCTAGACCTTTAATCATTTTTGTTGCGCTTCTCTGGGCTTTCTCAAATTTATCCATATCTTTCCTGAAATGTGGTGCCCAGAACTGGACAGAATACTCCAGTTGAGGCCTAATCAGTGCGTAGTAGAGTGGAAGAATTACTTCTCGTGTCTTGCTTACAATACTCCTGCTAATACACCCCAGAATAATTACTTTTTTTGCAACAGCGTTACACTGTTGACTCATATTCAGCTTGTGATTCACTATAACTCCCAGATCCCTTTCCACAGTACTCCTTCCTAGGCAGTCATTTCCCATTTTGTATGTGTGCAATTGATTGTTCCTCTTCATCCTTCCTTCCCACCCCTTTACCTCATACCTCTTCAGGGACCCCTCTCACGAGACACTGCTCCTCAAGCAGGTTCAGTCTCTACTATCTCTGGGAGGTCCCCTTACAGCATTGTGGGCAGGTATTCTACTCCCACTTTTTCCTGATCCCCAAGCCCAAGGGAAGGATGAGACCTATCATTGACCTCCATGACCTCAACAAATACATCAGATTCATGATATTCCTTATGGTCACCCTAGCAATTATCCTCTCAGCCTTAAATCAAAGCTATTGGTTTGCCACCCTGGACCTTCAGGATACTTCTTTCCACATCGCAATCCTTCCGAGTCACAGGAGGTTCCTCAGGTTTGTTGTGGCTGGAGGGCACTACCAGTACACTGAACTGCCGTTTGGCCTGTCTTCCACTCCTTGGGTTTTTACCAAGTGTATGATTGTGGTAAAAACACAACTCAAAAAGAGGGGAATTCATATGTTTTTGTATCTGGATAGTTGGTTTTTGAGGGGCAAGTCCAGTGAGGAAGTCGTCTGTCATATTTATTTCACACTATGCCTACTCAATCATCTAGGTCTCACCCTAAAGAGCGGGAAGTCAACATTGATTCTAATTTAAAAAAAATAATGAGTTAATTGGGCCCCTGCTAGCATCTATGAGTTTGAGAGTATTTCTACATACAGAGCAATTCCAGGCAATTCACCACCTGTGTCTGGAGTTGCAGTCTCAACCTTCAACCACAGCCCAGGTGTGCCCAGGTTGCATCCTAAGTTTTTATCCAAAGTGGTTTCCCAGTTTCACTTGAACCAAGTTATATATTTACCTGTGTTTTTCCCTAAGCTTCATTCAACCCCACAGGAACAATATCTTCATGCATTGCATGTCAGGTAATGTTTAGGTTTTTATCTGGACATAACCAAACCTTTCCACTCCTCCTCCTGTTTGTTTGTTTTGAATGAAGGGTGAAGCAGTCTCTTTACAGATGATCTGCAGGTGGATAACTTCCTATAGCATGACAGCGTACAAAGTAACCCGGGCTATGCCTCATCAAAGGGTGCAAGTTCATTCCATGAGAGCTCAGGCAACCTCGACTGCATTTCTAAGTGACATTCCTATACTGGGCAGTTGCTGGGCTGGCCCTTGGTCTTCTATGCATACTTGTACAAACCACTCTGCTATTATTGCTGTGCCCAGGTCAGATACAAACTTTGGGAAGGCAATCCTGCAGTCCTTCTTTAAATAAACTCCAAGCCCCACACTCTATGAGTATTGCTTGTGAATCACCTAAGTAGAATACAAAACTACATCTACTCGAGGAAGAAAAAAACCTACCTCTAACTGTTGTTCTTCAAGATGTGATGCAGACACATATTCCATGACCCACACTCCATCCTAGTCGCATTGGAGTCTGTACCTCTGATGTTAGGTGCTAAGGAACTGAAAGGGTTGGGACAGCACCACCTTTATATGGCCTGGGGGAGGGCTAGGGTCATAAGGCATGAGTGCTGCCCCTTCTGGTGTTGCTAGGCAAAGTTCTCTAGCTCTGATGCAGTGGGTGCACCCACTGCAAAGTAAAATAGACATCTGCATCACATCCCAAAGAACAACAGTTACAGATAGTAGCCAGGGTTTTTGTTTGTTTGTTTTGCACCAATTCTGTACCTGATCAAGCAGATTTAAATCTACTTTATCAGCTCCCAACCCCTTCACTCAACCCCAACCTGTCTCTGAAGGATTCCCCCGAATTGTGTGAGGATCTTCCAGAAATGTAGGGCTACTGTAATGGCTCTGAGATTGGGAGGAAGAATAGTAGTGACTAGAGCCAACTTTCCCAACCCCACCATCACTTCCAGTCTTCTAACTAATGTAAGGTTCATAGGATGCTAGTCAAGGTTGAGGAATGGATATAGTAGTACCTATATGTAACATGTTTTGCAATTCCGTGGTGACAGAGAAACAAAATAGAAAAATACACTCTAACCGCAGCAACACAGGCACATGTATTCAAGCTGTTACAGTTCCAAGTGATTGGAGCAGCAGGTCTCCTCAATCAGCCCTTCACTTATAAGCAACGTCAGTTGAATAGAGCGCTGAGAACTTGTGTGTAACCTCTAGCCATCTAATACCTAGTAAATATTGGCAAATGTTTTCAGTAAGCCAAGGATAACACTGCACAAGCACCACAGAACCATAGATACACTGAAAAGGGGCTGCTGCAGAGACTTGGATGAAAAAAGCATATCTGTGAAAAAAGGATTTAGCAAAGATCACACTAGATTGGAGTGGATGACACTTTTTCCACTGACTGACACCTCATGCAATCCTACTGAGTTCAGTGGAGGTGTGTGATGGAGTGCCTGTCCCACACTGGGCTCTAAGGGGTTAATAGAGCCCTAGGGACGCTGCACAGGAGGCAGCCAATCAGAGAAGGGCTGAGGGGAGAAGCTAAGCAGGGCCATATAAAAAGGGAGCTGCATGGCAAAGGAGGGCAGTTCTCTGCTGGGAACCCAGGGAAGAAGGACTGTGTCTCTGGAGGACTGAGAGAACTGCTAGCATCCTGGGCAGAGCAATGCTGCCAGCAGGGACTGGGGAAGCGAGAGACAGCTCCTGGATGGCTGCTGGGGTTTGCCAGCTGAGGCCCTGAGGTAAGGGCAAAGAGGATGCTGGGGCCACGAGGAAGTGTTCTGAAAATTTGCTGCAGTAGCCACTAAGAGAAGTGACTGAACAGCAGACTGCAGGTCCCCCGGGAGGGTGTGGCATGGCCAGAGGGCTGTGTCGCTGAAGAAGATGCTGTGGTCCTTGAAGAGATGTGGGTCATAGAGCAGGAGTGATGGCAGTGAGGCACCACTCAAAGAGGGCGCATTAGCACGCAGAGCTAATTTCCATGACAGCTGGCAAGGGGTGCCAGAGTGATGAGTCCCACCCCATTACAAGGTGCATGAGGGCATAGGTCAGAGGTGAATTTGGCCCTAAGTACCTTCTTTCAATGCTTCATTCTGACCTCTGGGGCCACCACATGACTGCATCCATAAAGCTGTCGAGAATTATCACAGCACAAAGGAAACCAAATGTAATAAAATCCTATAAGTACAGAACTGAGAGATCAAACATTATACATTTCAGGTCATTCAATTTACTAGGCTTAGTTAAAACAGAGAAAAAAATAATCACCCTATTCTTATCTTTCAGAAAAAGTCTGCAGTCAGCCTCCAGCTGAGGTTTTGTGCAACAGCCTTTCTGCTTTCTGGAACTCTGACCTTTTTGTTGTTGTTGTGGTTGTGGCTGTTGCAGCCCCACGAATCAGTCTGCAACTAAAAAATGTGAGATTTGTGGACTGTATAAAGGTAGCTTCTGGAGATGTCTCCAATAGCCTGCATGTGAGGTGACAGCCCTGATATTAAGCAAGGTAGAAGGGGAAGAAAGTCCATGTCTGTGAGACTTGTGGCTCCATTCATAAAATGCTTCCATTTAGTTGTAATCATCCCAGCGTGACCCATTCATGCAGAGTCAGAAGCTGAGGGACTGCTTTGATTGGCGTGAGGTAGAAAGGATGGTGAGGTAATATTCTTTATTGGACCAACTTTGTTGGTGAAAGAGACAAGGTTTCGAGCTCCACAGAGCTCTTTTTCAGGAGTCAGACAGGCAAACAAAAATAGGGGACACTTTCTTTTGTACAAAATGGTTTACAGGCTCTGTGCCTTGGATTACATTGTGGAATATTAAAAATAACAATTCTGCTATGGCTTGGCACTAAACAGAGCTTTCATTTAGTGAATTTCATAGTGATTTCAAAAGGTGCTGAGCACCCACAGCCCCCCATTGACTTTTGAGGTCATTTGTGGGTGCTCAGCCCCTCTGAAAATCAGTTTAAAAGAGGTCTGCAACACCACTCTAAAATTGTCTTTAAATATAACGCAATAAAATTATTTTTGAATATAATGCAATCACTTGAGGGTTAGAAAATCGTCTGGGCCAAATTAAAATAACTGACTCTATTTGCACCTGCATTTTTACATGGAACGTCATTTGTCCCCACAGAAGATAGAATATGAGCATGCAAAGAGGATTTGCTCAAGAAATTTGATAGTTGCAATTTGCATGTGTTAGAACAAAGGCCAAATACTCGCCTATTATTTCAGCTGTTCCCCATGGCCATAAACTCCCTTTCCCATATATGAACATATAGCAAGACAATCAATCAAAGAGGCTCAACAAATGTATCCTATTTACGGCCCCAACAGATGTATTCTATATACCCCTAAAAGGGAATTTAAAAATTCCATAGGTCAGCAGAATGTATGCACGTTAAGTCATTTGTTACTGGGTATAAAAAGGCTTGCTCTACGCTTGTAAGGTGTGCTCCTCCCTCTGGCATGAGTCGAGGGGGACACCCGCTCAGCTGACTGATCAATAAAGAACTTGAAGCCGTCTTCTAGACTCCCGTGCCTCCTTGGGGTAATTGGGCAGCTCCAGGGGGAAACGAGCCCATTTGGCTAACACATGTACACATTCTGGGGCAAAGGAGTTTCCTGGGCAAAATGACAGTGCCTGCCAGTTGTAAACACTAAATTACAAGCTGGGTTGAAGCCCCTTTTAAAACATGGGAATCTGTTTTAGTTGTGTCTATTATTCAAATGGGGCATACGTCACTAATTAAGCACTAGACTACACAATAGTCTATCTGCAAACTCATTCTGTGACAGCTGTTACTGTAGTTGTATGAGAATTTGATTCTTCCAGAAGATACTGTTTTGTCTCAGGCAGTTAGATTAAAACCTTACTATCTGAGCACAAAATCTGAGCTTGCGGAGTGAGTGGGGGGCACGAGGGTCCATCTGTTCTAATAGGCTGATCAGGCAATATGTCTTGCAAAAATCACTAACAAACAATTAGCTTTTCTCCAAAAGAATGTGATGTCTTTGAGCTAGTTTGTTGTCTGTCCTTGCACAGTGGGTCTCCATAGCATCCATAGGCTGCAAAAGAGCAGATTACAATAGCAATCCGTGTAAGCAAGATCTGCTCAGTCCTTGATGCCTCCAATACAAGGAGTAAATCAGCTGGAATGTGACGGGAGAGATGGGGAAAAGGCTAGGACATGGCCCAGGAAGTGAGACCTTAATAAATAGTTGGGACCCCATCACTCCTCCATCCCTAGGGTCAAGACATATGAATGTTTTGTTGCCAAAAGACCGGGTGAATTTCACCTTAATATTTTCCAGAAAATGCAATTCAGAAAGATTATTTCCTGGGTGATTAAAGTCACTCATCCTTCAGCCTCATGCAATATAAAGCTAAGACCCACAATAATCATTGCTTAATCATTAGCAATAGTAAGCTAATGATTATGGTATTTAACTCATAATAGCACATTGTTTAAGTGATCTCTGGGAAATGCTTACATGCTCGGTTTAATTTTTGTCTCTCTTTCAGTCAGTGTATTTTGCAGGGCACTGTTTTGGTTTTTTTTTTTTTTTTTTTTTTTTTACATTTCTTAGCTCTCCAGAGTTTTACCAGCTTATGAAAATCAAGCGGTTTTTTTTTCTTTTTTTTTTGCTTCTTGCATCATTGCTGACAACAGCCAAGTGGATGAACACAAGATGTGGTCTTTATTATTCAGGCTGTGTGAGGCATACAGAAATGATACCAACAACATTCACTTTCATATGCAGTAGGAAAAATAAAATAAAAATCAATAAAATAATACAGAATGGATTTTTTTCATAGCAAAAGACATAATGCCTAGATGGAACTCTAATGTCAGTTTTCTCCTAAAATATTGGGCTTTCAATTGAGCTGCATCAGTTTAGACCAGCTGGTGATCTAATCCATTGTATTTATAATATATTCATCCAGAAGTCAGCTACTACCTTATTGGCCTTGGCAACAGCACTGTAAAAAAGAACCTGTGTCTAATACCATTGGAGAAGGTGGAATCTGGAAGGTTAAATATTTGGGTTAGCAAGGGCAGTGTAGAGGTGAATGTCTCCAGTTACTGGGATCTCCTTTAATCAAAGCACTGCCACTCGGTATTGAGGTTCATACTATCACTTTTATTAATAATCTCTGCCCTGTATTGTTATCTATGGAGTACTAAGTAAACGCCTAAGTCTTTCCCAGCATGCACTGTGCTTCAGGTAAAACCTGGGATAGATTTTTTGGAACAGCCAAAATGACTGCCTTCAAAGTCCTGGTCAAGAATCTGGAGGAGATCTTCCCGGGACATTACAATAGACATGACTAATACTCTCAACAACCCACAATAACCAAGAAGTGAAAGGTTCTGAACAAACCTTTCAGTGTGGTGCCCCAGCAATGCGACTGATAGAAACTTAGGGTCCAAACCTGCAATGAACAGTGTTCTAGTAGACCCCGGTGTACTAGCAGAATCCCAGTGAGGCTTTGTGTGAGTGAACCCTTGTGTCTACATGGAATTCATTGCAGGACTGAAGACTTAAATTTGCACAAAGTAGATCTGTTCAAGAAGACTCTCTAATATTTTCTGGAAGAGAAAGGATGATCAGGTGGTTAGGGCACTAGCATAGCATTTAAGACATCTGGGCTCAAGTACCCGTTATACCACAAACATCTTGTGTGACCTTTGGCAAGTCACTTACCCTCTGTTTCCCATCTGTAAAATGGGAATAATAGAACTTCCCTACCTTACTAGGGTGTTGTGAGGATTAATATATTAAAGATTGTGAGGCATTATGGTAATGGAGGCCAGATAAGTATCTTAGATAAACAGCATTTCTGAAATAAAAATATAGTAAGATGTATCATTAGAAAATTTTAATTGTTTTTGCAGTAAAAAATAGTCATAATGAAATGCTAATTAAAATAAAAAAATCATTTAAATTATCTTTCATAATAGTAACATGCATTTAGAAAAGAGTCTGTGATAGCAATGGGTTATGCTCTTTCCAACAATTAAATTTCCTACTTGCCTGATTTTGTTATAATTTATTGGTCTAACAGGAATTTAATAAAGTGGACAGTTAAAAGAATTTAATCTATTCTCTCTAGAACAAACAAGATTAACAAGATAAGATTCATATTTGAAAAAATATTTTAAGAGAGAAGCTAAATTAGAAAGTGGAAAAAAAGTTCTTATGACTCCTGAGAAGTCACGTAACTGCAGGAAATAAATTCAAAACTGAAAAACAAAGGTTAACAGGCAATATAGGAGTAATTTCTTTCCTCATAAAATAATTAACCTTTGGAAAAGGCTTCCTGTCAATTCAGTCTTTTTACTATGCCATTTAAGGAACTAGGCACATCCCTGACAAGTGAATAATAAGGAAACTTAAATAAGACAATGAATACCCAAGCACCTTAGGTGTAGACAGTTCATGGGAGAAGGGATCTTTGCAGAACAGAAACCAAACCCTTCTCCATCTGTTTAATGGTGAAGCTAGACTGGCACAATAAAATCAGACACTTTTTTAAACTGAGATATAGCTGAAACACACAGTTTTAAAACTCCTCTAATCCCTGCATGCTGTAATGATCGGTTTCAATTCTTGGCCATGACTTTCCAACATATGGATTGGCTGACTAGGGTACGTCTACACTGCAAGTATATGTAGGCCTGTACATGCAGCTTAGAACAGATGAACTATAATCACTATGAGCTCTATTCTACAGCCTTTACTGCCTTTATGAAAGCAGTTCCACGGAAGGATTTACTCTTTGTGTAAGGGCTGCATAGTCATGGAGTTATAATAATTCTCACTGTGAGCACAATAATGAAAGAAGCTCATATTTACAAAGGAACCTAAGGGCATTACATGCCTAACTGCCACTGAATTTCAATAAAGTTTGGATGCCCAAATCCATTGGGCTCCTTTGAAAACCCCAGCCTAAATCCTTAGTGAAGAACAATCAGCTGCCTTATCCCCATCCCCATCCTCCAAAATAGGGATCCCATTAAAGCTGAAAAACGTTTTAAATTCCATAAAGACATTTATTTTATGTGAATAAGGAATCATACAGAAGAGCTGTATTGGAATAGCAGTAAACCACCAGTCATTTGTTACAGCATTTCATTTCTAGACAGATGGGAGAAATGAATACACTCACCCATCTACCTAGAAATCAAATATCATATACATCCACTTATTCTTTATTGCTTAATTCTATTCAGGGTATAGGTTACAGTGATTTCTCCAGGGTGAAATTGTCCTTCCCCATCTCACCATATTCTGATAATAAGTGGAATGAGTTTGATATATTGAAACGCTCCTTTCCCCGATTGTATTTTTCATTCAGTACTAAAGCTGAGAACACTGTGGCTGCAAATACTGTATAATATTTTATTAGAAAAATAACTAATTATTACAATGCCATATATATAATGGCATTGTAATAAACCAGTGCAATTCCCTACAATAAAATAATAATTTGCGGTACCTTGAACAGAAAAAATAGAAAGTCATTATGTTTAGATTTGATAATTATATCTGAAAATTCCCAAGAATACAATGACCAAGCAGTGAACTATGCGTGCGTAATATACACAAGAATGGCATGTGGAGTGAAGCAATGCAAAGCACAGAATTAAAACAAAATGGATATAACCCAGCAAAAAAGACATTATTTTCTAAAAAAATAGAAAGAGACATGATAGATTAAGACCTACCTCTCCACATTAGCTTTTCCCCAATAACTGTGCTTTGATAGATAATACAACAAATACATTTCTATCAAACCTCGTGGGTTTGCACAAAGAAAATGGAAAAATCCAGGAGAATGCAATAGAGCCTGCTTTCTTTAAACGTGCTCTGCTCTCAGATCCCATGATGATGGGCATGTTACAATAAATGGAGAGATTATGGAGTAGTGACAGGGACAGAGGGATGCCATGACCATATTCTTCAGGACACAGTGCAGACAAAAAAAAAAAAGAAAAGATCTGCATACACAGCACTAAAACTTCAGATGGTATGAATCAATGAGGCTCTATTGCCATCTATGAAGCTACAGCCATTTACATAGTCTAAAGATTTAGACCAAAGGCTCTATAAATCAGCAACCACTAAAAAGATCATATTTGTAACATATATGTCCATCTTTGGAGAGAGATATTGGAAAAGATATATTATGGAGCAGGTGGCAATGCTCTATAATTAAGGTTGCAACGGAGATTTCTATTATAATAACAAATGTGGCTCTTATTCCTAACTCTAAATTCTACACTCTCTCTCTCTCTCTCTCTCTCTCTCTCTCTTTCTCTCTCATCAGACTCAACAATCTGTAGGTTAGTTCTCTGGCTGAGGTAGAATTTGCCATGATAAAACAAGGAATTCATGAATTAGGACACTCTAAAATAATGTTCACCAGGGTTCATAAAATCTGAACTTTCTTGCCACTTCATAGCCCTGCCCCAAAGCAGAAGATAATAAGCTCACTGCAGAAAGAAGAAGATGAAACAATGTACTGACTTTTTTGGTTGAGAGCTAATGCACAGCACCAAAGTGACATAGCAATCACACTTCAAAAGCTATTACCATTTTGAATAGGACTGTTGCTATGGATTATCCTCCCAGGGACCATGCAGGGCAGATATTTTGTACCTTGATTCTGGCTTCACCTACACAAGGCCAGGCCCACTGCCCATTGATATATATGCACACCTCCTAGAACCTATAAGAAGGAAACTCTGCAACTAGAGGGGAGAGCATGGGGCTTAGAGAAGGACATCTTGAGGTCTACAAGGGGGAGAATCCCAAGCCTCCCATGAGCCTTAGTTAGACCTATTAGTCCCATGTCAGTGTACAGACCTCTGTGTAGGACTCTCAGATCAGTCTATCATCTTTAGAGCTTGATTTTATTTATTTATTTATTTATTTATTTATTTCAGGAATAATATCACAGACACTGACTGTAGATTTGATAATTACAGCATATTGGCCATTATTTAATGTATGTATTACCAGCGTGTGACACTGTATCCCATGTAACCCCATATTCAACACTCTTATATGGTAATAAATTGTACAAAATATGCCTTGTGAGGTGTCATTTGAAAAGTCATAGTCTACTGAACATCATTATCTTGTTACGTTTATACATTATGTTTATATCAACGGTGTCTATGGAGTTATTAGATTTTGCTATATGTTTGTTACTGAAACATGTTGTGATTCTGGGGAGCATCCATAGACAAGCTCCTCAGAGATAACAAAGGACTGTAAACAAGGCTTGCATGTCACCTCAAAAGTCATGCACACAGCTGGTGTGAGCAAGAAGTTTACAGTTCACCTGAGAGACACTTCAAATCTCACGTACACCACAGACATATTGGCTGCACCCCAGCGGGGGACGGTGTGGAAGGAAAGTATTCCTCAAAGAGAGGTGGAGGGTATAAAATAAGGGACAATGGCTTCTTCATTGCCTTTCCTCCCCCACCTCTGCAAGACTGCTTGAAAGACAAAAGGGGGCATCTTTGAACTGTTAGGGGCAGTCCTGGCTGGATGATTTCTAGTCAGTATGAACTGTTGAAAGATTTTAGGTAAGAGATGACTTTTGCTTTTAAATCTTACTTACCTTGGTAAAAGTTTAGGAATTAGAATGTGTTAGTATCTTTTTTAACCAATTCTGACCTTTATGCCTTATCACTTATAATTTATCTTTCTCTAGTTACTAATCTTGTTTCATTGTTCATTTAAACCCGTGTGCTTTTGGTTGAAGTGTCTGGGGAATCTCTACTCAGATCAACAAAGGCTATTGCATATTCATTACCCTTTGATGAAATGACAAACTTTTAATGAGCTTATACTGTTTGAGGTGGGGGGGCTTTGAAGAGTGTAACACGCACATTTCTGGGGCACAAGCCTGGGACTGAGGGATATGCTGGTGTTGCTATCTGTTCATGAACAGGAGTACTTGTGGCACCTTAGAGACTAACAAATTTATTAGAGCATAAGCTTTCGTGCATCCGAAGAAGTGGGCTGTAGTCCACGAAAGCTTATGCTCTAATAAATTTGTTAGTCTCTAAGGTGCCACAAGTACTCCTGTTCTTCTTTTTGCGGATACAGACTAACACGGCTGTTACTCTGAAACATATCTGTTCATGAGTGGCTGGAAGAGCATTCATGTAACTTTGCTGGGCGTGCCTTTACATGCTAATAGCTGTGTTTTACTAGCAGAGCAGTAAAGAGACACTCTGGTCTGGAGAATTAAGGTGACTCAGCAGTTCAGTCAGGGCCAGCTCCAGGCACCAGCTTACCAAGCAGGTGCTTGGGGCGGCCACGTCAGATTGGGGCGACACGTCCAGCTGTTCGGCGACAATTCGGCGGACGGTCCCTCACTCCTGCCCGGAGCGAAGGACCTCCTGCCGAATTGCTGCCGCAGATCGCAATCGCGGCTTTTTTTGTTGTTTTGTTTTGTTTTGTTTGGCTGCTTGGGGCGGCCAAAACCCTGGAGCCGGCCCTGAGTTCAGTGGTTCAGGTTGAACCATGAGGGATGTCACACAAAGCAAGGACCTGATTCTGCAAGTACTGTACCTCCTATTATGTGCAGTGCTTACTACCTCGGACTACAGTGAGGCCGCAAAGTAGTAAGTAGAGCTGGTTGGAAATATTTTGAGAAACGGTTTTTCATCAGAAAGTGCCAATTTGTCAAAACTGAAACTTTTCATGAAAATGTACCAGTTTCATCAAGAAGGATACTTTGGCCCAGGATGGAATTTCTAATTAAAACCAGAGAGAGTCCTCCCCCCACCTCCTACCCCCGGAAGAGCGAGTAGGCTGGTGGCTAGGGTACTTATCTAGGATGCTAATCACCCAGGTTCAACTCCCTACACTACCTGATTCAGCACAGGGATTTAAACTGTGACTTCCACAATAGGGGAGTGCTCTATTGCCTGGGCTATGGAGTCACACTCTCTCTATGTCCCAACAAATATTAAATTATTTATGCAAAGTGGAACAACTCCAACAAGAAAGGTAAAATCAGGCAGACCAGGGCGTTGAGTCTCTCACATTCCATCTGAGTGGGGATTAAACTGGATTATGTTGAGTTAATCTGGTTTTAGAACACTGGTGGACACCTGACACAATTCATTAACTCTGCATTTATTGTGAACTCTGAAATCCTCATTCAAAGTGAACTAGGTGTGATGCAAATTGAGGTTGTTCGGTCTATTTTTCAGGTGCACACAATGCTGCTGCCTACTGCTTTGGCAGTCTTCCGATGGCTATCTCACACTGTTTTACGGGTGACCATTACTGACCTGTCTGTTTAGCTGTGTGTTCTCACCTGCTTTGGTGTCAAGCTGACCAGTTGTCCCCTCCCCTATTTAAAAAACACGGCAGGGTCAGAATTTGCCCATTTGCTCCTGGATTTGGGTATATCAGCACTGGTGGGATATTACTCCAGAAGCCCTGCAGCATGCCTTGCACAGCTGCTTGGAGCCATACTGAGCGCCTGGATCTCATCGCCATCTGAGGAGACGCATCGGTGCACAAAGCACTTGTGGCAAGCCACCAAATTAAAAGTTTTTCTGTGGAGTTTGCTAAGCAGATAACCACAAATGGCCACAGCTGAGAAACCAAACAGTGCAGGATAAAAAGCAATTAGCTCAGGAGAACTTACATTGAAACCAAGGATGCTGAGAAAAGATCTGGAAATGTCACTTGATCATTCTTTTAGGAGTGAGACAGGATTTTGCATAGTCCAACCCAGCACTGCTGTTCACTCTTTTACCTCCATATCCCCCAAAGATGACCAGCAAGAGTAATCGGAGGATGAACATGAGGAGACCAGGGAAAAGACCGTTACGAAAAGCAAGCATCTCTTTGGGACTCAGTACCAGGACGTCGGCCAGGTAGAAGGCGAGCCTGATTTCTGCTGTGCAGCAAGTGCGACAGATTCCTTTCATGCAGCAGCCAAGCCCAGTTCCCAGCCAGAAACCCAGGCTGGGACTCAGGAGGCAGATCCTCCAGAGGGAATTTTAGCATTTAAGTATTTATCTTTACAATGTATTACTGTTAGTACTATTATTGTGCTATACTGCTGCATTAGCTTCTGCTCAAGGTGCCCCAAGGTTGCAGCCATTTTAGGTGGATGTGAGCTAGGAGCCTTTCCGAGTGTTAAGCTCCCTCCCTCGACCCAGGCTGTCTATTCAGCAGGCCTTGAGAAGTTTTCAAAATGTGGACTGCCCCCAGCCATGCAATCAGCCTCTGTCTCATGCTAAAAACCCAACTATTGACTGTTTTAAGTCCACCGCATGGAGGACACATACCCATCTATCTTTTTTTCCTTTCCCTGTCCTTTATCTGACTTGCCTGGTGAAGACTCCCCACCCCAGTCAGCACTGCTTGCCATCTTAAAACAGTGAACATAAGAATGGCCATACTGGCTCAGACCAAAGGTCCATCAAGCCCAGTACCCTGTCCTCTGACAGTGGCCAATGCCAGGTGCCACAAAGGGAATGAACAGACAGGTTATCATCAAATGATCCATCCTCTGTCACCCAATCCCAGCTTCTGGCAAACAGAGGCTAGGGACACCATTCCTGCCCATCCTGGCTAATAGCCATTGATGGACCTATCTTCCATGAATCTATCTAGCTCCCTTTTGAACCCTGTTATAGTATTAGCCTTCACAATACCCTCTGGCAAGGAGTTCCAGAGGTTGACAGTGCGTTGCATGAAAAAAAATACTTTCTTGTGTTTGTTTTAAACCTGCTACCTATTAATTTCATTTGGTGGCCCCTTGTTCTTGTATTATGAGAAGGAGTAAATAACATTTCCTTATTTACTATCTTTATACCACTCATGATTTTATAGCCCTCTATCATATCCCCCTTAGTCATCTCTTTTCCAAGATGAAAAGTCCCAATCTTATTAATCTCTCCTCATACAGAAGCCATTCTATACCCCTAATAATTTTTGTTGCCCTTTTCTGAACCTTTCCCAATTCCAATATATCTCTTTTGAGATGGGGCGACCACATCTGCATGCAGTATTCAAGATGTGGGCATACCATGGATTTATATAGAGGCAATACGATATTTTCTGTCTTATTATCTATCCCTTTCTTGATTATTCCCAACATTCTGTTCGTTTTTTTGACTGCCGCTGCACATTGAGTGGATAATTTCAGAGAACTATCCACAATGACTCCAAGTTCTCTTTCTTGAGTGGTAACAGCTAATTTAGATCCCATCATTGTATATGAATAGTTAGGATTAAATTTCATCTGCCATTTTGTTGCCCAGTCACCCAGTTTTGTGAGATCCTTTTGTAGCTCTTTGCAGTCGGCCTGGGACTTAAGTATCTTGAGTAGTTTTGTATCATCTGCAAATTTTGCCACCTCACTGTTTATCCCTTTTTCCAGATAATTTATGAATATGTTAAATAGGACTGGTCCCCATACAGACCCCTGGGGGACACCACTATTTACCTCTCTCCATTCTGAAAACTGACCATTTATTCCTGACCTTTGTTTCCTATCTTTTAACCAGTTACCAATCCATGTAAGAACCTTCCCTCTTATCCCATGACTGCTTACTTTGCTTAAGAGCCTTTACTGAGGGACCTTATCAAAGGCTTTCTGAAAATCTAAATACTCTATATCCACTGGATCCCCCTGGTCCACATGCTTGTTGACCCCTTCAAAAAATTCTAGTAGATTGGTGAGGCATGATTTCCCTTTACAAAAACCATGTTGACTATTCCCCAACAAATTATGTTAATCTATGTGTCTGACAATTTTCTTCTTTACTATAGTTTCAACCAGTTTGCCTGGTACTGAAGTCCGGCTTACTGGCCTGTAATTGCCGGGTCACCTCTGGAGCCCTTTTTAAAAATTGGCATCACATTAGCTATCTTCCAGTCATTTGGTACAGAAGCTGATTTAAATGATAGGTTACAAACCACAGTTAGTAGTCCTGCAATTTCACATTTGAGTTCCAGTAGGATGGTGCAGTCTCACACCACCAACAGACACCCCCTCAAGTGGCTGATTTGGATAAAGAAAACATTCACTTGTGAAAACAACGAGGAGTCTGGTAGCACCTTAAAGACTAACAGATTTATTTCGGCATAAATCTTCATCTGAAGAAGTGGGTTTTTTTAGCCACAAAAGTTTATGCCCAAATAAATCTGTTAGTCTTTAAGGTGCCATCGGACTCCTCGTTTTTTTTTTATGGATACATACTAACATGGCTACCCCCGATACTTAATTCACTTGTGATAAATTCAACAGTTTATTGAGACAGAGTTTACAGGGAGTTTGGTTAGTATCTCAGCTTACAAGAGGTAGACATTGACATTGCACACTTGTAAAGGTACAAAGACCACAGCTCCCCACGGACGTGTAGATGCACTATAGTACACATGTCACAGGAAAAGAGCTTTACCTTAGGGACAGAAAATGTCTGAATGGCTTTTCACAGGCTTACATAGAGCAAGACTAATAACAGTGATATGTTTCTCACAATCATTGCAGAACCCACTCTATGTTTCTCTGCATTTTTGCCATGTCTCCAGGAGAGAGAAAGTTGAATCTAAGACTTAGAACTTGCTCAATTTTTGTCCAGATGTTATGGGGGATAGCTGCACAGTCATTCCCCCGATATAGCTCATAACTCTCTTCCACTCCTGCACCACTTCTGCAGGGGCTGTATCTTGGTGAATAACTTCACAGCATTTCACTGGTCTGCCCTTTGCCAGCCTAAAGGGGATGTACAGGGTTAATCTTCTGACACCATAAAAGCATCTCCAAGGTACAACAAAATTGTACATCAAAACTGGAAACATAATTCTCACCCTCACCTCTCCATGGCCTCCAAGATACAACAGCAAAGCCAAACAGCATATATTGCACAGACAAAAATGCCAATATAGCTCTCCTCATGCACACACCATTTTTATCTCTATGGTTCCCCCAAAACTGCGAAAAATCTCAGGGAGAGAAAGTCAGAAATGCATATTTTTAAAATGCTATCATAGTCTCTCTGGAATACACACAATGACTCTTTGCTACTGCTGTTGTTTTTTTCCTACTCCCACAGCCAGACCCTCAAGGACAGGGCCTTTATCAACGGCTGAGCAGCTGGGTAACCTGAGGGGGAGAAAATGGAAAACTCAGGATGAAATATTTGCAGACCTCATTGCAGAGTCCCAATGACAAATGAAAATAGCAGAGAGGTGGAGGCTGTACTTCAGGACAGAGAGGAAAAAGAAATGGAGCTCTCGAGAGAGATCATGGGAGTGGCCAAGGACAGCACGGTAATTGCTAGGGACAGCCATGGCAAAAGACAGTATTGAAAAAGACAGGGAGATGCAGAGGCAACACAAAGCCAGAATGCCCTACTGTAGGCAGGGGCGCTGGAACTGGGGGGCGGGCAGGGGGTCGTGGCTATGTCCCTGTAGCTATACCCTCCTACTTTTTACCAGCCGCAAGGGTGAGCAAAGGGTGGGATGGGGGGCAGAGAGGAGTGAATGGGGTGTGGGGTCTTGCGGGCAAGAGGCAGTGCAGGAACAGGGTCTTGGGGGAAGGGGCAGTGTGGGGGGGGCTTGGGGAGAATGGGTGGCGTGGGAACGGGGCTTCGGGGGGATGGGGCTGCACAAGGGAGAAGAGACGGTGACTTGGGGGGAGGGGCAGCATGGAAGCAGGGCCACAATTCAGGTGCCGGTGGGCCCCCCCACTTTTAGCCACTCATGACAGAAGTGCATGCTGTTGTTAGGGCAGCAGTCAATGCAGTATTGTAAACCAGGACCCAGCCATGTTATGAAGATGCTGAACAATACATGCTACTGGAAGCACCAGCAACTCCTCTCCTCTGTACCCCTGCAGCAGAGCAGAGCAGAGGCCATTCCCTTCACAGACTCCACCTCAGGGAAGTAAGAACAGTTGCACCTGGGATCCACTCTTTTGAGGCCTCTAAAGCCCTTGATAACTTTGAGTCTTGCCACTTATCACCAGAAGACCCATAAACAAGAAGCGGCAGAGGCAAAGCATATTCTCACCTGGGACTTTAAGACCCTCTCCGTTTGTGTTGTGCCCTGCACTGCACTGTTGCACTTCCATTTTTCTGTTTCATATTTGTTGTAATTAAAGGTTTGTTTCTAGTTGCTACATAATAGATTGCTGTTTAATACATGGTTTAATAATAAAAACCTGCTATTTCATTATTGTTTCAGTTAAAGGTTTATTATTGATTGTTACACAATTGAGTCTTGTTTAATAATAAAAATGTATAAAAAATAATATATAAGGAGTTATCAATATATTTTACAAAGAAAATCTTTATGTTTGACCTAATTCATAGGTTTTTACCCAAGCATCTCCCTTCCACCCCTATGGGTTAACAGCTAAATGTACAGCTGCACATTTTCAAAACAGAAACTCAAAGTAAGAGCAATAGGCATTCCTGACAATATTGCCCCAGTTGTTTCCTTTATATATATATATATATCTTGCTGGTTGCTCAAACCATTGAGCAAGCCTCCACACCTCAGCCTCACACCCATCTCCCTTAAGCTCACAAATATTGTGCAAAATACATCATGATGCTAATCATTAGCACATTTTCCTCCTGCTGCTTCCCAACCTATTTCACAAACAGCACCATCTTTCTTTCAAATGGCCAAATGCACACAGTGCTACCTACCATTCGTGCAACTACTGAGATGATAGTTAAACAGTTCCTTTCATCTGTCCAAGTGGCCTGTGAATGGCTTCATTAACCAGGGAAGCAGAGAATAAACCACATCTCCCAGGATAACTGAAGCAATTTCCACACCATAGATGTCCATAGTGATCCTAGGGGCAAACAGTCCTATATCCGGTAAGGTAAATAGAGCTGAGCTTTCTGAAGATGCTAGCATCATGGGCCCTTCAAGGCCACCATGCATTTATGACTGTAAATCTGCCAGGGAGGTCAACGAGCCCTCGCAGCACCATAGAAAACTACCCTTTTCTGATTATAAATGCTGTGCCCTAGTGAAGGGACAAAAAATAGGTGCATGGGTCCCATCAGCTGCCCCAATACAGTTTGGGACTGCCATGTGTGCAAAATCATCCATAATCTCATGAGCATTACCAAACTTTGTTCCAGTGCATTTTTCATGGCACTACACATCCACATGACAACGACCCCAACAGTTATCGTCCACACTGAATTGGTTCGCTATGGACTGGTAGCATTTGGGTATGGCTAGCTTCCAGCTGGCAATGGTAACCCACTTCTCCACAGGCACTGCACTTAGGTATGCTGCCACATTATCTCCGAGGTCAGTTCAGCACAGCTCTCAAAAAAGGTTGCCTTCACCATCCTGAAATTCTCTCACTACCGTTGGTCATCTCAGCTCTGCAGAACTACCCTATGCCACCAATCCATTCTGGTTTTCCAAGCCAGAAACAGCACTGCACCACAGGAAGCTTTGTTCCAGGAACTGCTCCTCAAGTATCAGCTTCTTGGTGTTCTCCTCATCATCCTCATCCCACTTCCTCCAGCACTGAAGTTCCTCCTGTTGTGGAGCTGCTGCTGTTGCCACACCATCAGTTCAGTGGTGCAGTAGGCAAAGTCCAAAGCCAAATTCATTCAACTTTGAAAAACTGAAATGAAGTCCAATAAGTGTATTCATGGTTGCCGGCATAGCCACACAGAGCATTGCTGGGTGTGTGCTAGCTGACAGCAATTCAGAAATGGTTAGCCCACCCAGAAAGGAAACATGAAGCAGAGACAGAGGAAACATTGGATTTTTTAAAAAAATGTTAATCCTTCTGCTATGCATCCCACTGTTCACAATGAGAAAAATGCCAGGATGCATGCCACTCAGCAGCAAAGCTAAGGAGCGTAGGATACCCTCCAAGAATACCACGGGCTTAGTACACAGCAAGCTGCCACTGTGTGTACACATGATGCAAATTGAAAGATAGCACAGTTGTCCTGTGTGCACACTGTTAGGTAGCTTGCGTATTGCACATTACTTGATATGCATCAAAAAGCTACAGATTAAATCTTCCGTGTGGACAAGCCCTTTGCATGTGCACTCATTTACTTCCATGCTAAGCCAGAAAGTGACCAACCACTGGAGAAGCAACAATCAATATCCTGTTTTTTAATCAAAACCCCTCTCTCCTTTTCCCTCACCAAATTAATGATAAATATTCTTTATCAGATACCTTTCATGTTCACACACACTACTTATGAAGAGCAGAGAAGTGCATCTTCACCAAAGCTGATAAAAACTTCTTTTACAATAATTGTTTCCAACAAACAATAGCGTTTTTTTTCCCACCAAAAAGAAAAAATTGTGGAAAATTTTTGTTTAGTTGACATTTTTCCAAGTTTTTCAGTGAGAAACCCAAAACATTTTGGGAAACCAGAAACAACCCAAAACTGATTTTTTTTTCAACACAGGAAGTTTTCCATAAAAATTTTCAAAAATAAAAGGAAATATTTATCAGTTTCCAGGCAACACTAATATTTGCATTTACAGGTTTATCCTTGCGCTTTCTGATTTCTGTTCTGGAATAACTGAATGCCATGAATGGATAGATGGATGTGGATGATCACTTATTACAATAGCTCTTTTAAAAATCTATGTTGGTATATCCAGGAAGTGGCCCGTCTGCTAGGGGGGGGGAAAAACCATCACTTAAATGCCAGAGAATAGTATAGAATTAGGGCTGGTTTGAGCCATTCCTTCAAAGGAGAAAAACTGGGGGTGGATTATAGAGCAATTGCTTTGTCACCATGCTAATATACTGAAAGCAGCTGACTCTTAGACCAACATATTGCTTTTCTTTGAAGAAATGTAGGCGGCTGAAACCAGGCCATATTTCTGGAGTAGGCTTTGCCAAAGATGACTTAGGCCTGGTCTACACTACGGGTTTAGGTCGACTTTAGCAGCGTTAAACCGAATTAAGCCTGGACACGTCCACACAACGAGGCCCTTTCTTTCGACTTAAAGGGCCCTTTAAACCGGTTTCTTTACACCACCTCCGACGAGGGGATTAGCGATAAAACCGGCCTTTGCGGGTCGGAATTGGGGTAGTGTGGACGGAATTCGATGTTATTGGCCTCCGGGAGCTATCCCACAGTGCTTCATTGTGACCGCTCTGGACAGCGCTCTCAACTCAGATGCACTGACCAGGTAGACAGGAAAAGACCCGCGAAGGTTTGAATTTCATTTCCTGTTTGCCCAGCGTGGAGAGCACAGGTGACCACGCAGAGCTCATCAGCACAGGTAACCGTCATGGAGTCCTCCCAGGATCGCAAAAGAGCTCCAGCATGGACCGAACGGGAGGTACGAGATCTGCTTGCCATATGGGGAGATGAAGCAGTAATAGCTGAACTCCGTAGCAGTAAAAGAAATGGAAAAGTATTAGAAAAGATCTCCAAGGCCATGAAGGACCGAGGCCATAACAGGGACACACAGCAGTGCCGCGTGAAAATTAAGGAGCTACGGCAAGCCTACCACAAAGCCAGAGAAGCAAACGGAAGGTCCGGGGCAGAGCCGCAAACTTGCCGCTACTACGCGGAGCTGCATGCGATCCTAGGGGGTGCAGCCACCACTACCCCAACCGTGTGCTATGACTCTCTCACTGGAGAAACACACAGGGAAGACGGTTCGGGGAACGAGGAAGATGACGATGGAGGTACTGTAGGTAGCTCACAGCAGCAAGGAAGCGGAGAAACCGGTTTCCCCAACAGCCAGGATATGTTTGTGACACTGGACCAGGAACCAGTAACCCCCGAACTCACCCAAGACCCTCAGGGCACACAGGAGACCTCTGGTGAGTGTAACTTTGTAAATATTTGTAAACATTACAAAAAAAAAGCAAGCAAGTCTGTTAACGTGTATGGGGATGGAGCGGAAATCCTCCAGGGACATCTCCAGAAAGCTCTCCTGGTTGAAATGGGGTGATTTTATTAAGGGGGACATTCAGAGGCGCCCATTCCTGCTATTCGGACCAGAAATGTTCCCCGCTGTTAACCACGCGGTGGGGGGGAGGGGTGAAGTGATCATCCCAGAGAATCGTGTGTGTGTGTGGGGGGGGGGGGTTTACTTGTGTTTGTGCCGCATGTTAACCGGGAAACCGCAGCCCCCTCCTTTTACATTGAAACCCCATTTTAAATGGACAACCCAATTCATCCTTGAGATGGGAAATGCGCTGCTGTTTGCAACCTTTCCCGCATGTTAAGAAGGTTAAATAAGCCAAAACACTGTGGCCTACGATGGCTGCCTGCAAGCCGAAATATGCGACCTTGTAATGAAAGAGTGTACCCATTGTTCCCTAAAATGTGTCTTTTTTAACCACCTCTCCCTTCTCCTCCACCAGCTGCAAATGTTTCTCCTTCGCAGAGGCTCGTGAACATTAGAAAGAGAAAACGTAAGACGAGGGACGAGATGTTCACGGAGCTGCAGATGTCCTCCCACGCTGATAGAGCACAGCAGAATGCATGGAGGCAGTCAATGTCGGAGATGAGAAAAGCCCAACATGAACGAGAGGAGAGGTGGCGGGCTGAAGACGATAGGTGGCGTCAGCTTGCAGACAGATGGCAAGAGGCAATGCTCCGTCTGCTGGAGCATCAAAGTGATATGCTCGAGCGTATGGTTGAGTTGCAGGAAAGGCAGCAGGAGCAGAGACCGCCGCTACAGCCCCTGTGTAACCAACAGCCCTCCTCCCCAAGTTCCATAGCCTCGTCACCCAGACGCCCAAGAACACGGTGGGGGGGCCTCCGTCCACCCAGTCACTCCACCCCAGATGATCGCCCAAGCATCAGAAGGCTGGGCTTCAATAAGAGTTAAAGTTTTAAAATGCAGTGTGTCCTTTTCCCTCCCTCCTCCCCCACCCATCCCTGCTACCTTGGCAATTATCCCCCTACCTCTGTAAGGAACTAATAAAGAATGCATGAATGTGAAAAAACAATGACTTTATTGCCTCTGCAAGCGGGAGGGGAGGGGAGGGTGGGGTGGGGTAGTTGGTTTACAGGGAAGTAGAGTGAACCGGGTCGGGGGCGGGGTTGGAGGGTTCATCAAGGAGAAACAAACAGAAGTTTCACACAGTAGCCTGGCCAGTCACAAAACTCGTTTTCAAAGCTTCTCTGATGCGCACCGCGCCCTGCTGTGCTCCTCTAACCGCCCTGGTGTCTGGCTGCGCGTAATCAGCGGCAAGGCGAGTTGCCTCAACCTCCCACCCCGCCATAAATGTCTCCCCCCTTACTCTCACAGATATTGTGGAGCGCACAGCAAGCAGCAATAACAATGGGGATATTCTTTTCGCTGAGGTCTGAGCGAGTCAGTAAGCTGCGCCAGCGCGCTTTTAAACGTCCAAATGCACATTCCACCACCATTCGGCACTTGCTCAGCCTGTAGTTGAACAGGTCCTGCCTCCTGTCCAGGCTGCCTGTGTATGGCTTCATGAGCCATGGCATTAAGGGGTAGGCTGGGTCCCCAAGGATCACGATAGGCATTTCAACATCCCCAATGGTCACTTTCTGGTCCGGGAAGAAAGTCCCTTCCTCCAGCTTTCGAAACAGAGCAGAGTTCCTGAAGACGCGAGCATCATGTACCTTTCCCGGCCATCCCACGTTGATGTTGGTGAAACGTCCCTTGTGATCCACCAGGGCTTGCAGCAGCCTTGAAAAGTACCCCTTGCGGTTTATGTAGTCGGTGGCTTGGTGCTCCGGTGACAAGATAGGGATATGGGTTCCGTCTATGGCCCCGCCACAGTTTGGGAATCCCATTTCAGCAAAACCATCCACTATTGACTGCACGTTGCCCAGAGTCACTACCCTTGCTATCACCAGGTCTTTCATTGCCCTGGCAAATTGGATCACAGCAGCCCCCACAGTAGATTTGCCCACTCCAAATTGATTCCCGACTGACCGGTAGCTGTCTGGCGTTGCAAGCTTCCACAGGGCTATTGCCACTCGCTTCTCAACTGTGAGGGCTGCTCTCATCTTGGTATCCTGGCGTTTCAGGGCAGGGGAAAGCAAGTCACAAAGTTCCATGAAAGTGCCCTTACGCATGCGAAAGTTTCGCAGCCACTGGGAATCGTCCCATACCTGCAGCACGATGCGGTCCCACCAGTCTGTGCTTGTTTCCCGGGCCCAGAATCGGCGTTCCACGGTATCAACCTGCCCCAGTAACACCATGATTTCCACATTGCTGGGGCCTGTGCCTTGTGAGAGGTCTATGGCCATGTCAATTTCCTCATCACTCTCGTCGCCGCGCTGCAATCGCCTCCTCGCCTGGTCCGGGTTTCGCCTTGGCATGTTCTGGCTCTGCATGTACTCCAGGACAATGCGCGTGGTGTTCATAGTGCTCATAATTGCCGCGGTGATCTGAGCGGGCTCCATGATCCCAGTGCTAGCTATGGCGCCTGGTCAGAAAAAAGGCGCGAAAGTAGTATCTGATGGACCAGGAGAAGGAGGGCGGGAGGGAGGGAGGGCCGAGTGACGACATGGCGTACAGGTACAGGAACAGGGAGAAACACAAACAACTGTCACACAGAATGGTCCCCCCAAAGATTAAACTGGAAACCCTGGGCTTAGCAGGCCGTTGATTTCACGGAGGAAGGGGAAGCAAATGAACACAGAACAAATCTATTTTTTACATCTTAAGGTGGCAGCCGACGCTGCAGCATGAGTGACAGCCATACCAGTATGACGATGATGGGTACCAATCATAATATGCCATCATCTGCCAAAAGGCAAGGGGCTGCTGCTGTGTAGCAATGCAGCCCCACGTCTGCCAGCCCCACGTCCGCCAGCATCGCCCTCGGCCTCTTCTGGGTGCTTAGCAGACAATATTGGGCAATTGGCAGAAAATAGTATATTATGACTGGTAACCGTCATCATCGAAACAGTAGCATGTCTGCCCAGGTGGCCATGATTGACAGCCATACCAGTACGACGACGACGGGTACCAGTCATAATATACCATCGCCTGCAAGGGGCTGGTGCAATGCAGCACTACGGCTGCCAGCCCCACGGCTATCACTCATGCTACACCGTCTACCGCCAAAAGGCAGTTAGCAGCTGCTGCTGTGTAGCAATGCAGTCCCACGTCTGCCGGCACCCAGAGGACATATGGTGACGGTGAGCTCAGCTGAGCTGAGCGGGCTCCATGCTTGCCGTGGTATGTTGTCTGCACAGGTAACCCAGGTAAAAAGGCGCGAATCTATTGTCTGCCGTTGCTGTGACGAGGGGGGAGGGGCCTGACGACATGTACCCAGAACCGCCCGCGACACTGTTTTGCATCATCCGGGCATTGGGATCTCAACCCAGAATTCAAAGAAAAGGCGCGAACCGCTTCTCGGCTCGAGCTGTGGCGCAAACGTAGTATCTGACGGCCTAGGGGAAGGAGGGAGAGGGGCCGAGTGACGACATGGCGTACAGGCACAGGGAATTAAAATAAAGAACGGTGGCTGTGCATCAGGGAGAGACACAAACAACTGTCACAGACTGGTCCCCCCCAAAGATTAAACTGAAAACCCTGGGTTTAGCAGGCCGTTGATTTGACGGAGGGAGGGGGAAGCAAATGAATACAGAGAAAATCTATTTTTTACATCTTAAGACGACGGTGCAGCGTGACTGATAGCCCTCGGCATCTTTCTGGGTGCTTGGCAGCAAATACTGGGCGGTGTATGACGATGGTCTTCAGGCCTATTGTACGAGCTGCTGCTCAGGGAAGACTCTGCTAACGTGCGATGACCCGACTTGTAATAGGCCGGCTAACAGTCATAATACACCATTTACTGCCAAAAGGCAAGCCCCACGGCTGCCAGCACCCAGATCGCCGATGAAGGCTACCAGTCTACTGCACCGTCTACCGCCAAAAGGCAGTTAGCAGCTGCTGCTGTGTAGCAATGCAGTCCCACGTCTGCCGGCACCCAGAGGACATATGGTGATGGTGAGCTCAGCTGTGCTGAGCGGGCTCCATGTTGTCTGCACAGGTAACCCAGGTAACCCAGATAAAAAGGCGCGAATCTATTGTCTGCCGTTGCTGTGACGGGGGAGGGAGGGGCCTGACGACATGTACCCAGAACCGCCCGCGACACTGTTTTGCATCATCCGGGCATTGGGATCTCAACCCAGAATTCCAAGGGGCGGCAGAGACTGCGGGAACTGTGGGATAGCTGTGGGATAGCTACCCATAGTGCAATGCTCCGGAAGTCGACGCTAGCCTCGTACTGTGGACGCGGTCTGCCGACTAGAGCACCTAGAGCATTTTATTGTGTGGACATACACAATCGGCTGTATACAACCGATTTCAATAAAACCGGCTTCTATAAATTCGAACTAATTTCGTAGTGTAGACATACCCTTAGAGAAACTTGATTTAAGCTGTAAAACCAACTAAACCTTTAGTAACAAAACCAAGAAGACAACAAAGAATTTTTATAATTTCTTCAGTGCTTGAACACACACCCAAGTTATGACTTTTGCTCCTGAGGCTGTACTGCAGCATTTCCTTGACCTGCCAGCCTGGAGCTTGAAACCGAATGAGCACTATAGCATTAAACTAGAACAGAGTGTGAGTTAGTAGGCAATTGGTGCATACCTCGGGTGTGTTGTGCGAGTTAAGAGGATGAAGCCAAGTGCTTTCCCTTTGGCCACATGAGGAGCACATAAGTAACCTGCTAATGCATAATGAAGAGTAACTTATTAGAGCAGGAGCACTGATTTTACTAAAAAGAACAGGAGTACTTGTGGCACCTTA
>NC_048299.1:160287058-160291585 GCF_013100865.1 Trachemys scripta elegans
GTTTCCCAGGGTCACTACCTTTGGCAGCAGTACATCAACGATTGCCTTGGCTACTTGCATCACAACAACCCCCACGGTAGATTTGCCCACCCCAAACTGGCTCGCGACTGACCGGTAGCTGTCAGGCGTTGCAAGCTTCCAGAGGGCTATGGCCACTCGCTTCTGGACAGTCAGGGCTGGTCGCATCCGGGTGTCATTGCGCTTCAGGGCAGGGGACAGCAACTCACAAAGTTCAAGGAAAGTTCCCTTCCGCATGCGGAAGTTTCGCAGCCACTGTGATTCATCCCAGACCTGCAGCACTATGCGGTCCCACCACTCAGTGCTTGTTTCCCGTGCCCAGAATCGCCGTTTCACAGCATCAACATGACCCATTGCCACCGTGATGTCCTCGGCGCTGGGTCCCCTGCTTTCTGAGAGGTCTGTGCTACTCTCAGACTTCAGGTCATCACCGCGTTGACGTAGCCTCCTCGCCTGACTTTTCTGCATCTGCCTCAGGGCAACCTGTATGATAAGCTGCGAGGCGTTGAGAGCGGCCACAACTGCAGCGATGGTTGCAGTGGGCTCCATGCTCACAGTGCTGTGGCGTCCGCGCTGTCAATGACTTGAAAAGTGCGCGAAATGATTTCCCGCCGGCGCTTTCAGGGAGGGAGGGAGGGCGGGAGTGATGGACGGATGACGACAGTTACCCAAAAGCACCCTGGCCCCTTTTTTTTTTACCCAGAAGGCATTTGCGGCTCCACCCAGAATTCCAATGGGCGGCGGGGACTCCGGGAACTGTGGGATAGCTGCCCTCAGTGCACCGCTTCCAATGTCGACGCTTTCCCCGTTAGTGTGGACTCACAAAGTCGAATTACTGTCCTTAGTGTGGACACACACGTTCGACTTTGCAATATCGATTCCAAATATTCGATTTAAGTAAAATCGAACTACTCTCGTAGTGTAGACAAGGCCTTAGCCAGCAGGCACATGGCTTTTAGTTCAGGCAATAGAGGCTCATGCATTTCGCTTCAGAGGTCCCAGGTTCGATCCAGCCCACCAATGACCGGTGTTACACATACAGAGCAATTTATCCCTGTTTTCACTCTGGGGCTGCATGCCTGACGGGTGGCCTGGGCTTATCAGTCTCATGGCTGAATAATTCTGACAGGACTTCCCAGAGGTCAGAATCTTCATGCATTCAGGTGTACATAAAAAGGAAGAGACTTTGGGTAACATTTTTCAATAGCACCTAAGTGACTTAGACACCCAAGTCCCATTTTCAAAAATAAAGTCAATGGAATTTAGGCTTTTGAGTGCCCAAATCACTTCTGAAAATGAGATTAAGTCATTTAGGTATGTCTGAATATGTTACCCTTTGTACTAGATATGTAATTATATACCTAATATATCTAATATGTAATACATAATATTGTTACCCTTTGGATTATATATATATATATATATAATACTTAGTCTTGTCATGAGTGCAGGGGACTGGACTAGATGATCTCTCAAGGTCTCTTCTAGTCCTACGATTCTATGATTCTAGATTACAATATCCTTACACTAACTTAGGCCCAGATCCTCAAAGGTTTTTAGGTGCCTGAATCAATGGGAGTTAGGCACTTAAATACCTTTGAGGATCTGAGCCTTATTATTGAAGTACACCTATAAATGTTAGCGGAACTACTCAAGCAGTAAGGTACGTAACTATGCTGTACAATTATCACAATCTGGCCCTTTATGACCAATTTTACAGCATTCTTCTTTGTTTGTTTAGATTTATAAAACTACAATAGCAACCATGCCATGCTGTGGATGCCCTTAGAAAATATAAAATACACAGTAGATTCAATTAAATAGTTCATCCACCCTAGTATTCAACAGCCTCACAACTTTACCACAAAATCACGACAACAGCCAAAATAACCAAAATAATGTCCTTTCCTACCCATATCTCCCTCCTTCCCATGTAACTGGGAGAGAGGTGGGGTGGGGGGCAGAAGAGGAAATAGGCTTTGAAGCACATATGGAAGGTCTAATGGACCAAGTGGAGAAGTGAATTCCAGAGATAAATTGCCCGCAGGGAGGATACTTGTATTGTGAAATTCAACCCATGGAGAGGATCAACACAAGTCCTTTTCACCATAAATACCCTATTTCAGTCCTCACATAGGGTTTAGGTGAGATGTAGGTGGTAGACAGACCTTGTGCTGGTCAGGGATGAATTTCACCTATAATAAATAAGTGCCAGCCTAAGTGTCTCTGCTGAGCTCAGCTGACAGAATATGTCTTGGGGAGAAGAACCTGAGATCTCTCAGGTAATCCCAATCACAACCAATTAAGGTTTTTATAAAATAAAAACCAGCACCCTGAACCTCACCTGTGCAGGGCAGAGGACATGGCTCCTAGAAGGAGTTAACCCTCCCTCTCATCTCCTGCTCCCAAGCAGATCTCAGAGGCTCACATTCACCTCCTGCAACTGCTGCTCGCACCCCTGCCATGTAACCTTTTCATTATAATATTCCCATCATAAAACCTAAGGGTATTCCTACACTTGACTTTTGTACCTCTAGTTAATTGATGGCCAATTAACTTGAGGTACCTATCATGTTTGTAAAGGCTGGTGTGGAGACACCAAACATATTTATATTAGGCTACAAACATTTGTTCTATATGCTAGGGATCAGCCTAGGGTAAAGAAAAAAAGTCTAGTGCAGCAAAGCCCCAAAAGAGTCAAAATAGCCTCTCCCTTGCCCTTTTGAAAGCACTGCGGGTTCATGCATAACACTGGCCAATTCCAAATGCTAACAAATTTTAGAAGAAAGTAAGCACATTTGCTCTCCCTGCCATTGCAGTTGCTAAGCATCTGGTCAAAAGTTTTCTTGTACAAACAATACAACTATGATATTTTTTAAATCTGGGGTCTAAAAATATAACTCTCACACAGGAACTCTCATTCCTTCCTCTGATGTTTTAATGCACTTTTCATGAAGGCCTGAGTTTGTCAGTGTTAACATGAATGCACTGTCCATACAGTGCACTGCAACAATTTCAGTTATTTACAAGTGAGCTTTCATGGTGCACAATTTTATGGTTGCTTTTATTTCCAGTAGTGGTGTAAACGAGTGAACTATCATTGGTGATAATGGAGCTATGCCCATCTACAACAGTGGTGAACTTGACCCTAAATGTCTATGTAATTAGACCTAATACTAACGTGCATGCAACATTTTGACAATAGTTTTTAAAGTCATGTAGGGTGAAATTCACGCTGGTGCAGAGGGCATTCAGAAGGCCATATGCATCAATTAAAGCCTTCTGAGAAAGGTGATCTATTCTTTCTCTGTTGGATGTGAAACATCCTTCCAATGCACAATATAATTTGCCTTGCTATCATTGCTGTTCGAAAGCAAGTTCTGTGATCTCAAGATATAATTAATGTTGATGGAATGGCATACACATAAAACAGGAATTGCTTTTATATCTCTTTTTTCAAGATTTCTTTGATCCTATGCATAATTATCCCCTCCTCCCACCCACAAATACAGGAGAGAACTATCTTGTAAAAACATGCATAAATCTTTGTTGTGTATTTCCCAATAAGTCCCCAGAGGGCCAAAGGTCACATTTTTCACTTTATGAAGTCAACAATGTTTGTGACCAGGCTAGGCTAAAATTTTGGGCCTTGCTCCACACAGCCATTTAGAGTCATAAAGGACTATATATTCCTTTTAGGTTACTGCAATGATTTTTCACTCATTTCAGCATATGCTCATGTTATACCTGTATCTTAGGTAGTTCTTAAACTATTTTTCACACACATTTTTGACAGTGTTCTTTATTTGTTCCACCCTGACTCCTTTGCTGTGTGCCTTCACCATTCAAGATTCCTCAGCTGTGACAGTGAGTGCTGCTAATCATGTCTGATATGTGGTGTGTAGTGTATGAAATGAGTCCCAGGTCATTGCTAGGGAAGTCTGAAGCCTTTAGTGATGCCTGGAGCTAGTGGTGTTTTACTTATAGAACACAGTGCATACGATATTATGTATTTATAACACATTTAGGGTTACCATATTTCAACAAGCAAAAAAGAGGACGGGAGGAGCCCCGCCCTAGCCCCGCCCCTGCCCCTCCCACTTCCCGCCCCCCCAGAACCCCCAACCCTCCCCCCGTTCCTTGTCCCCTGACTGCCCCCTCCTGGGACCCCTGCCCCTAACTGCCCCCCGGGACTCCACTCCCTATCTAAGCCTCCTTGCCTCTTGTCCCCTGACTGCCCCAACCCTTATCCACACCCCCACCCCCAGACAGACCCCTGGGACTCCCACGCCCCATCCAACCACTCCCCACCCCCTGACAGCCCCCCCCAGAACTCCCAACCCATCTAAACCGCTCTGCTCCCTGTCCCCTGACTGCTCCGATCCCTCTCCACACTCCTGCCCCCTGACAGCCCCCCCAGAACTCCCAACCCATCTAAACCCCTCTGCTCCCTGTCCCCTGACTGCTCCGATCCCTCTCCCCACTCCTGCCCCCTGACAGCTCCCCCCC
>NC_048299.1:160291683-160334533 GCF_013100865.1 Trachemys scripta elegans
CCCCCCCCCCCCGTTTCTTGACTGCCCCCTCCAGAACCTCCCTGGCCCCCTTACCCTGCTGCTCAGAACAGGGTGTTGGGCTCTGTGCCAGCCGGACACATGGCTGAGCTCCCCTGCACAACACAAAACCCGGTCCCTGGCCCTGCACAGGGCTGCCGGAGCGGGCTGCAGGAGGAGGAGCTGCCGGCCGGCTCAGAATGCAGGGAGGGGGGGGTGGGAGGAGGAAGCTGCTCCGGAGTCCAGCCCGGGACTTTCCTGCAGCCCTCCCAGCCGCTCGCTCTGCCGGGGGAGGGGGAAATCCCGGACATTGTGAGTGCTTTACAAATTCCCCCCGGACGCTATTTTTAGCACACAAAAGGAGGACATGTCTGGGTAAATCCGGACGAATGGTAACCCTAAATACATTTATATATAATCCTATGTTTTTGTTATGCCAGAAACTGAAGAGAGAATATACAGGTGTGTGTGGGGAGGAGCATGTATATTAGAGATACCAGATAGCTAGTGTGAAAAACCAGGACGGGGGCATATATATATATATGTTTGTGTGTGTGTTTGCATGTGTGTATATATATATATACACACGTGCAAATACACACACAAACATAATTAAGAACATAAGAATGGCCCTACTGGGTCAGACCAAAGTTCCATCTAGCCCAGTATCCTGTCTTCCAACAGCATCTAATGCCAGGTTCAATCCCAGAGGGAATGAACAGAACAGGTAATCATCAAGTAATCCATCCCCTGTCACTCATTCCCAGCTTCTGGCAAACAGAGGCTAGGGATAATGTCAAAATGTCAAAGTAGTCAACTAATCTGTGTCCATCCAATTTGCACATACATGCAGTAAAACCTCTAATTTGCATGATCAAATGGGACGTCACATGAGAACTAATTTTGCACACACTCCAACAGGTGCATGAACAAACACTGTGGGCACAACTGAGATGGCGTCTATGAAAATCTAGACCCAAGTGCTGCTGAAAAAAAAAACCTCCCTGAAATGCAAACAAAGCACAAAATCTCTGTCTTTCAAGTAATGGCAATACAGACAAAATACAGACAACAAGAGCAGCTTTTCATTGTTTTGCTATCTTTTGGTGAAATTTACCCCTGTGAAGAGAAGGGACACAAGGCCTATGCCTATATCACTTATATACCACATATGCACTACTAAGGTCCAAATTTGAGTACCTAGGTCTTTTGCTGGATCTCTGCTCCAGGTGAATTTCACCCTTTGTTATTTTTTTTTCTACATAATTCCATTAAATTGTGTTACAGATTTTATCAGAGAGAGGACTTATTCCCCAACTGAGGTTTTTCAAGAAGACATTTTACTTTATCACTGTACAGTACCTTTGTGGATTATTTTAGCAGTTTGTGCCAGCTAAACACTCAGACTATTTGTTTCATACAGCATAGTGCTTGCATGATAATACAAACAGACATACGACAACAGAACCATCCTAGTGTTTGACAGAAACATTGGGAAAAGATCCTTGGCTTCATACCATATATTTATCCAATTTGTCAGCAGGAAGTATTCTTTTGTGAATGTAAAAGGACTGATCACATGTTCTGGTGAAGATGGGGTAGGTCCTGTATGTGCCATATTCCCGTATTGTTCCTGGCAGTGATAACTGTGGCAAGAAATGCCATTTAGACAAGAACTGCTACAGTAGAGCCAGTTATTACTGCTACTTAATTAGATTTTCATTTTGCCTGTTAAATTCCAGTAATGTTTCCTCTTTGTTTTCATTAAATTGGATCATTTCTACTATGCAATATCTACTAAATTATGTTGAATTGCAGTGTTTAATATGTGTGCAGCACGGGGCCAGAGTGTGTTCATCTGCTCTATGGACTCACAATGAGATGGCAGGAAGGGACTCATAGAAGCCCATATCCCCCCAATGATACCAGTATGCCAAAATGCAGCAGCTAGGCACAACTGTAATGCTTAATGTTTCCCCTAGAATGGAAGCCATTTCAAAGAGGACAAGAGAATGTAGCTCATGCCCAACCCCTTCAGTGCCCCTTATGGATATGCAGCAACTCCTGCGACCTGAGAGCTCTAAGAGCCATGCAGGCTTCATGAGGCAAAATTTCTTCTGGAGTTTCTCCTTCCAATATAGGGACCTAATCCAAAGCCCTTTAAAGTCTTTCCACTGTGTTCAATTAACTTAATCCAAAGACCATCAATAGGATTCCAGTCCAGCAAAGCACTTATTTATGTTTAACTATAAGCACATGAGCAGACCCATCTAAACCTGTGGGTCAGATCCTCCCCACCGGTGAAATTGGCATAGCTGCATTTACATCAGATGAAACTATGCCAATTTACAATGGATGAGTATCTGGCCCAATGGGACAACCCTCATGCTTAAAGATTAAAAAAAAAGCCTCTCTGTGTTTGCTAGATAGAAAGGGAGCTAGGGGCAAAATTCAAGGAGGAGAATAAGTACCTCCCAAGAATGGACCCAATATGTTGAAGGTGGGGATAATGACACACAAGACAGAATTCTCCTCCCTGCCCTCTAGATAGCATAAATTAAGTCAAACAGTTCTTTGGCAATAGTTACATTATTCATAGGAATGAGAGAACTGGATTAGATAAAATAGTAAGTGACCTGAACTGTTGTCCTTCTATCATGTAAAACCCAAATCAAATCCAACGTTTAAAATGTTCCTGTATCTTTATACTGCCTGTTTTTTGGAGAAGACTTAAACTGGAAATTCAGAAATGCAGCATGCATGGGCATACGCACACAGGCACACACAAAGCCGTATTCCCAGATTTCTGATCCCATGAAAATCAAGTTGTACTGGATATTTTGTGAGATTTCCAGATCAATTTCTTGATAAACGTGGTGTGAATGATACCTGGAGGAGCAGTTGAAATTTCAACGCTTATCTGAACTAAGCCAAATGTCAAAACGTTTGGCATAGCTTTGTTTGAAATGTTTCTACTTCCACATGCTGGCCAGGTAGATAAAGTCAATTTCAGCATCTAAATGTAAAGAGAAAGGGTTTAAATCCACTAGGCACTAGCAACTGTTTGGAGAAGGGGTATCCACTCAGACAGAATGGGCTCTATCTTAAACAAAGTGGAACCAGGCAGATAAAACAGAAAGTTGACATCTGTGATAGATTATTTAATCCCAGATCTGGGGGAAAACAGACACGGTGAGGAGCACTCCAATCAAACAAAGACATCTGTTAGGGATAAAATGAATACAGTGGTAACTGTAATCTCTCCTCTGGTTCCCCCTTTGACACTATATCCAGTTCAAGTTCCTTGTCAGTGTCTTTGAAGAGCTGCATAATTGTGTTCCTCCCTAATTATCCATTCTGACTTCTTCTCTCTTTGCCCTCTGCCTGCTCTGTTCTGTCACTAATGCCAGCTTTGTCCTCTTCTGTCACAAATGTCCCTATGATTGCCTCAACACTTCCTCTTAGATTTTGATCAGTCTCAGTGAACTAATCCTTAAGGCCACTACCAACTCCCCCTTTATATTTCTCCTCAAGCTCCATACCAGGGCCAATGTTGTATAATGTGTTTATTAAGGTTCTGGAGAAAGGGATGAACAGAGAGGTGGCAAAATCTGTATACGATCATTTAGGTGAGTTAGCAATGGAGAAGGCTGTGAGGAAATTCAGATAGGCCTAACAATGCTAGGTGAATGTGCTGGAGAGTGCCAGATGAAATTGAACAGCAACTCTGCCCAGGGTAAGAAATGGGTTTGTTGGGAGCATAGCCAGTGAGTTCACACATGTATTGCGAATGCATAGGAGCATCCATTGGAGAGTTTCTGGAGTGGGCCACCATTTATTCCACTTCCCCCTTAGTGGCTGGCCATAAACTGTCTATGTGGTATCAGTATGTTTGGACTGAGAGTCCCTTTCCTCGAGCTTCACTATGCTGTAGCTCCCACCCAGGAAAAAATATTTTACCCTGGCTTAAATCCAATTTCCAGCACTTGGCCCATTGTTGCCATCATAACAAAGAATCAAGAATCTCTAACTAATAAATAAATTGGGGGGGGGGGGAGAATTATATCCATATTTAAAACCTACAACAAAATATGATTCTGTGAATAACATGAAACTAATTGCATGTAGGTTTCTAGTGACATTAGAAACTGCTCCTATTGTATTCCAATTATTAAGCTTTCCAGACCCAAAGAGGAAAAAATATATGTTTTTGGCGTAGGTGACTTTTATTTTAGACTAAGGAAAATAACAAAGAATAGAAAATACAGTCTGCATGAGACAGAGTGTGTACTGACTCTAAGATCTTCCATTCTGAATTCCTACTTCTACAGCAGACTAATTACATTTAAAGTCAACAAATGTACTACTGTGTTTAAAGTCAGGCACGTGCTTACATATCTTTCTGAATCAGGGCCCTTGTTAACAGGTGCTGGAACCCTGCAGGACGCTACATGTTAATAACTGCTGACTCACTGGGGCAAACTCAATATTAGAATTAAGGAGGTGGCAGAGGAAGTTGGGGTCAGGGACAGATAGGTCACCCTATAAGCAGCAGCACCTGGGGAGAAGGCATAAGCTGGGGTTGATGTAGGGTTAATTTGTAATTTCACTAGAATACCACAACAGAATTCACACTGGTTTCAAACCACTGCTGTACATGTACTCCTCTATGTATCTGATTGGAATCTGACAAATCATTTTCTATACCAGGGGTTGGCAACCTCACGGCTCGCCAGGGTAAGTACCTGAGCCGGTCCTGGGTAACACAGGACGAAAAACAGAAAATGGCTAAAAGAATAGTCCAAATATTTGTTGCAAGTCATAACACAAGAACACTGTCATCTGATCTGTACATCGATACTTACATTGAATTCACAAAATCAATAAAAGCCGACATCATCGGGATATGAGACACAAGAAGAACAAAAAACTTCATTGCACAATGGAAAAGCAGAGAGCAAGTATTCCGAGGAAGATCATTCAACAATAGAGCAAGGACTGGAGGTGTTGGATTCATTATTAGGAAAGAAACCGTTCCTAAGATAGTCAGCTGTCACATCATATCACCCTAGATAGCAGTTCTCTCACTTCCGATAAGACAAAGGAGAACAAGTAAAATTATTTAGGTGTATGCTCCCATTCAGCAAGCAGAAAACAAAGAAATGGAACATTTCTATGAAGGACTGGAGGAGGTAATGCAGAAAAGAGCTATCTACAGAATTATCCAAGGGGACTTTAGTGCAATAGTAGGTGGTGAGTGAGAAAGAAAAGTACGTGAGAAAATATGGTAAAGGTGTAAGAAATTATCGTGGAGCACATCTGGTTGCATTTGCAGAGGCCAACCATCTCCATATAATGAACACAATATTTCAAGAAGAACAGCATTAGCAGTGGACATGGAAAAGCCCAGATGGAGTCACACTGAATCATATTTATTATGTAATGATGAATACCAGAAGACTCCTCAACGATGTAGCGACAATAGGAGAACAAATTCTTTTCCCAGGCTCAGACCATCATATGTTGCATTCAAAACTATTTGTTCACAATGTCTACGAAGACCGAGTTAAATGAAGCCAGAAACAGAAGCAAAAATGGTCCTTCAACGAAGAGGCATTTGCACAGGAAGTGAGTGAAATGGATGTTGAGTATAAGGTCAACAAGGACATTGATGAGGACTATGGAGAATTTATCTCACAGATCATCTCAGCTGCTAAGAAAGCAAAGGCATTGAAAATTCTGGGATGCAAGCTGAGGATCAGCGAGGAAACTGAATCTGATGGAAAGGAGGGCACACATGAAATTAGAAGGAAAAATGGGCGAAGAATACAGAACACTTTGCAAAGAAATTCATGTGAAGATCAAAGAAGACTATGAAGATTTTAGAAAGAAGAAACTGAGAGAGGTGGCCGAAAAGAATGAGAGTCTGAAGAAGGTAGAAAGAGATGTTAGGCTGAAACAGATTATCCCAGTAGTGCTGAAAGATGAAAATAGTGAAAGGACATCGGAAAGGAGAAAGATGAATGAAATATGTACAAAATTCTATAATGACCTCTACTCCTCACATGTCAATGTCCAGTGTACACCGTCAAGGCAGCAGATTACAGAAGAAGTTCCTGACGTTATGTGGGAAGAAATTAAATACGCAGCTCGTAACATAAAGAGAGGGAAGAGTCCGGGAATGGACTATGTTTTGCCGGAATATCTCAAAGCAGGGGAAGATTCTCTCTTCAAAGCATTGGCACAACGGTTCACCATCTAAATCAATAGCAAGCGTGTTCCAGATGCATCAAAGACATTGAAAACAATACTATTGATGAAGAAAGGCGATCCAGAAGAACTGAGCAACTACCATCCAATAAAAACAACAAGGAGTCTGGTGGCACCTTAAAGACTAACAGATTTATTTGGGCATAAGCTTTCGTGGGTAAAAACCTCACTTCTTCAGATGCATAGAGTGAAAGTTACAGATGCAAGCATTATATACTGACACATGGAGAGCAGGGAGTTACTTCACAAGTGGAGAACCAGTGTTGACAGGGCCAATTCAATCAGGGTGAATGTAGTCCACTCCCAATAATAGATGAGGAGGTGTCAATTCCAGGAGAGGAAAAGCTGCTTCTGTAATGAGCCAGCCACTCCCTGTCCCTATTCAAGCCCAGATTAATGGTGTTAAATTTGCAAATGAATTTTAGTTCTGCTGTTTCTCTTTGAAGTCTGTTTCTGAAGTTTTTTGTTCAATGATAGTGACTTTTAAATCTGTAATAGAATGACCAGGGAGATTGAAGTGTTCACTTACTGGCTTATGTATGTTACCATTCCTGATGTCCAATTTGTGTCATTTATTCTTTTGTGGTGGGACTGTCCGGTTTGGCCAATGTACATGGCAGAGGGGCATTTTTGGCACATGATGGCATATATAACATTAGTGGATGTGCAGGTGAATGAGCCCTTGATGGTATGGCTGATGTGGTTGGGTCCTCTGATGGTGTCGCCAGAGTAGATATGGGGACAGAGTAGGTAACGAGGTTTGCTACAGGGATTGGTTCCTGGGTTGGTGTTTCTGTGGTGTGGTGTGTAGTTGCTGGTGAGTATTTGCTTCAGGTTGGGGGGTTGTCTGTAAGCGAGGACTGGCCTGCCTCCCAAGGTCTGTGAGAGTGAGGGATCATTTTCCAGGATAGGTTGTAGATCGTGGATAATGCGCTGGAGAGGTTTTAGCTGGGGGCTGTATGTGATGGCCAGTGGTGTTCTGTTATTGTCCCTGTTGGGCCTGTCCTGTAGTAGGTGATTTCTGGGTACCCGTCTTGCTCTGTCAATCTGTTTCCTCACTTCCCCAGGTGGGTATTGTAGTTTTACAAAAGCTTGATAAAGATCTTGTAGGTGTTTGTCTCTGTCTGAGGGGTTGGAGCAAATTCAGTTGTATCTTAGGGCTTGGCTGTAGACAATGGATCGTGTGATGTGTCTTGGATCCAAGACAAGACATCACACGATTCATCCAAGGAATCAGAATTGATGGCGAACAGTTAACGCATCTTCTCTTCGCTGACCACTGTGTAGTACTGGCGAAGGACACAGCAGAACTGGAGAACAAATTGCAGCAACTGCAAACACTTTCACTTGATATCGGGTTGGAAGTGAACATGTTGAAGATGAAGTGGATGTGGAATGAGCATTGTGCAGAAGGAATTATCACTGTAAATAGGAAAGAAATCGAGGAGGTCAACAAATATATTTACCTGGGTAAGCAGCTGAGCAGAGAAAACTCATTCGAAGGGGAATGCAGTAGGAGGCGGGATGGGCAAGTTTCAACAAAATAAAGATGTCTCTACCGAATGATGAACTGCCCATGAAGAAAAGGAAAGAGCTGTTTAATTCCATGTTCTACCAGCAATGATGAGCAGAAAGCTGGTCAATGATGAAAGTGGAGGAATAATAATTAGTTGTAATACAGAGAGCAATGGAAAGGCGTATGTGTAAGATATCATTCCGTGATCACAATGGGGAGATCAGAAGATGTATAGAGGTGACCGATGTAGTGAAGGCAATATATGATGCAAAGTGAAGATGGGCAGGTCATGTACTCAGCAGTCAAGACAGTAGGTGGACAACCTGCATCTGTGACTGGATTCCCAAAGACCACAAGCAACCACTGGGCAGACCAAAAATGCACTGGGCCAATCCCATGACAAAACTTTGTGCCCAGAAATGGAAAGAACGTGCTCGCAACAAAACATTATGGTGTGGCGTTGACTTGTGTTCGTGGAGGGACAGATGAGGACAAGACGGACAAAGGTGACAAAGGTGAACAGTGAAACAAACAATTTAAAACTAGTCTGTGTCACCCTTACTCTGGTGAACATTTACTCAGGTAAGAAGCCCTGATATGTATTCACCAAAAGTGAGTAAGGTTTGCACAGCCTGCTCTTAAATTATGTTCTTGACCTTTACACGGGACTACATATGTATGTGCTTGCCAACATACATAAGGGTTTCACAGTTGAGCCCTGAAAGAGACCATAACAGAGTCCTTGGTGATTTTCCCTCAAGGGATGGGGGAATCTGACCCTCACTATTTATATACATTGGGTGGTCACAACACCAGCCCCACTTCCCCACTATTCACAAGGGCTGCTTTCCCCTTTGTGGGCCCCCTTAAGTCTCTCCAGTTGGGGGATCAAAATGGAAGTCACAAACTTCCCTCACACCTTCAGGGATACTCTCTCCCTAAGGCCCCAGAAAAAGGCAGGGAGGTAGTGAGCCTGTCTGTCTTACCTTGGGGGTGCGCTGTCCACTCCTCAGGCCCAGGGTGAAGGTCTCCTGCCTAGAAGTTCATGCTAGAGCAGTAGGAGTCACTCCTTCAGTCCATTACCTAGGACAATCCTGCTCCTTCTCCACCCCTGCTAACTGCAGTTTCCTCCTTCTTAAAGTCCTCCTCCCTATCGTGCATGATTAACATGTCTGGAAGAGTGGGGCTATCCCTACCACCAGGGCCTCTCTGGCCCCTTCCTCATCTGTGTGGGGACTATGCATGTTATCACACAGACATTTTACTCTTGCCCTTCGCATAGAAATCCCATTTGTACCCATGGCAGGTTTGCACAAAGATGAAAACTAGACTACTGTGTAGTCCTTAACAATTAAAATATTTGGGGTTTAGTGTGTTTTGCTACCATCATAAATCACGAGAACAAGGGGATTCAAATTGAAAAGACTTGCCATGGCTGATGTCTCCAGTGATATTAGCTGTTTGTCTCTTCTGGTTTGGGAAAATTCCTGAAAGCAGCTATTGCTAGAGTAGTAAAATCAGTATCAGTGCAAAACCTAGCTGTGAACTTGAAATCACTACTCATACTGCAAGATATTTTCCCTGAATTCATCTGAATGATTCCAGAAACTGTAGATGTGCAAATTTAATCTCAGTGTTTCACAAAAGAAAAACTATGGCATGCCTGCAAAATGGGATCCTTAGCGTCAACTCACCATACATATTATAGATGGTGGTACCATCTTTTAAATCAACCGAATCAAGCAAACAACCATGCTAGGAAAATATTGTTCCTGCCTTATCACCTACATTTAACAGTTTTCCACTGTATTGTGATTAGGTTCATTAACATTCATGCTGTTGTCTGTCACCTCATTTGTTTCAGTGTTTGCTTTGAATTTGCCTTGCTGAAAGAGTTTCACACTGTGCTTGCTCTGGCTCATCATCTGCTGTTTCATTTGACTCTAATGTTTTTAATATGTGTACATTTTATATATGTACATAGCACATGTATGTATATGTGCATGCACACACGCTCATCTGTTATTATCTATCTATAATACATGATGATAACAAGGTTTTATCTGCATGAGTTTGAGATGGTCACAACACTCATTATAGCTGAACCTATTATCTTCCTTGTTCTTCAATCATCTTGAGACTTTTCAAAGAAAAGAAGTGCATATTTCCTTTAAGCTTAACATAATGGCCCAGATGCTGCCCTGCAGTAGGGCTTCTTTGTGCAGGTTTAAAATTGATTACCTGATGTCATGAGGAACTCCTCCTGCTTAAAGAAATCTTTGGGTGGTTCTCACATGTCACGTCAGCTCCTTTTAGTTAATATTCACATGTCTCGTCAGCTCCTTCATCACCCCTCTCCCACTCATCAGTGCAGGGGCCATGTCAATGACAAAGAGGGTATGGTTGGGAAGTTAGCCTTTTAACACAATCTCTTACATGGAATGGGGATCCAATAAGCACTTAAATGAACGCTGACATTTCAAATCTTTGCACTGAGATTTTCAGCTCCACCTACAGGAACTGGGTGTCCACATCTTTGATAACAGTCTCAGTCTTGCAGTGCAAGTGGATATGAAATTAGACAAAAGTAGTTTACCCATGCTTAATGTGGTGTGTGTGTATATATATATACAAAAATTCAGAATCAGAACTAGTCCATCCTGAAAATACTGTTGAGGTTCTCAGAAAACCTCTTCTCAATATATGGCCATCATTTTGGTTAGCAGCTCCTTTTTCTCCTTCTCTTGTTAACACGGATGAAAAAAGTTGAGTTTATTTTTTATCGTATTGTTAAAATAATTATATCACACCTATATCAAATAGCCCACCTCAGATGTAGGAAAATGTCATACCAATTTAGCATGTGAGAGACTGAGGTACAAGAGTTATACAAAGTTAAATAATAATGAAGTGGCATAGTCAGGAACAGAATTAAGGTGGTCAGATTTTCAGACCCTTGGATTAACCTGAAGACCACACCCCTGTCTTCAGTGAAAGTTTCTCAGGGTTCAGACCCGCTAGTTGAATAAAACGCTACCAGAGAACTCAAATCCTTTGCATCAGTCCTATAATTAATCTTTTTTATTGTGGCACAAATAGAAAATAAACAGATGATGGCAATCCCAGTATCAAACTGAATTCACTTAATCGGGGCTAGTTTCCTACTTATATAGATAAATGCAGCCAGTCCTCACCAAATGCTTCTCACTATCCTTAGGGTAAAAAGGACTTTTCTCTGCAGAACTCAACAAATATGAAGGGACATGAAGAATAATTAGTTGGAATCCCTAATTAAATGGCAGAGTCGAGGAGGCAGAGCTTTTGTGCCCTATTTGTGCCATCCAGCACTTCACAGGAAGTGACATTGACTCAAACAAGGATCCAGAATGTAGTTTAACTGTAATTCTGACAGCCTTGAAACTGAATAGACAATGACACCAAGGTGTGAAACTATTTCAAATGCCCCTGTGGGAGTAAAAGGGTAAATATATATTGAATGTGGATAAGTAGGACAAGATGATTGCCTCATTACACATTTTCTTAAATTAGGAATTGACAGGACAATCCACAGAAATTGCCCTTAGCACTAGTTTGTATTCAGGGTGTGAGGTTAAGTAAGGAAAAATAAGCAAACACGGGCATTGCTTAATGCTGAAAAATCACAGGCCTCTCAGAGCTTTTGGGGGAGGGGATTATGATCAGAAATATAATTTTAATTTATTTAAATGAGTCTTTCAGGTAAATGCTTTACATTTACACTGATGTCAAGGATTAGCTGATGTTCTGAAGTGTCTGATATTTTTCTATGAAAACTGCTGATGAAGAATTAAATGGTATTTGTGTAGGAGCACTGGATCGTGCCACTGGTCCATATACTCTGATATCTTTTCTCTGAGAGTGGCTATGACCACAAGATGTCTCAGAGCAAGGTGCCACATTGGAATTACCCTTTAGGGGAAGTTTCTTCTTAATCCATGTTATTTAGTGGCTGGCTTATTCCTTGAAGCATGAGGGTTTATAGCCCACATATATTTTCTATTCTGCCTAATATTGAAATGTTCTTATTGAGAGAAATACCTAATCCTTTTCTAAATCCTACCAGGTTCTCAGCTTCAATGCTACTGTTTCTGGTGGTAAGGAGTTCCATAGGTCAATTAGTCATTGTGTTTAAAGAAAATTCATTTTAAATGTAGTGTCTTTCAATTATTACCCCTTGTTCTTGTATAGTGTGGGAGGGGAGTTAAAATTGTTTATTATTTTACGCATCTCGATCAATGTTCCCTCAGGGATTATTTCCCTTTTCAATGTCTCCTCAAGGGATTATTTTCCATGCCTCCCAGGTAAAAACAAAACACAGTAGATTCAAAAAATCCAAACCTATATGCACCAAGCAAAATGGGCAGTAGGCTGCTGATTTTCTAGACAGAAATGCTATCACAGATAAAAACTGCAAGCAACAATTATTATGTATCCAAAATGGAGATGCAGGTTTAGGGTCCAGTTTGTGGGTTTGGATATTTGGCTCAGTCAAACTGCCCTGAAAGGAGACACCTATTCATTGTTTTCATTATAGGTGCACTCATTTGTCTAGGACCTGTACCATCTACCACTCAGAGTTGAGTTAAATGACACAGGTAAAAATATCTGTATCAAGAGTTTGCACCATTGCTAGCACCTGTTACTAGCACTGTTGCAAAAATCCACAGACCACACCAGGAAGACATGAAATGGGTAACTGGAATCAAAGTCAGACAGGAATCACTTGGATGGGCTGATGTAATTCTAGAGCTGCCTGGACAGATATGCCTGTATTAAATAGAAAGGGAAAGAGCCATAGAAACAGATTTGTTCAAACCCCAGACCACAGCTGCATATACAGATTTAAAATTCTGAAAGGCAAGACAATTAATGGAAGTTCCACACTGTATAGCAATATCAGGGACACCACCATGGGAACTGGAGAAGAAAACTTTGGCCTACATGACAACATCCTAATAATGAAAACTCAGAAGCCTGATAGCATGAAAGCCCCTTCTTTTGTAGTTCTGACCCCAGATGGATCATTTGGGACATGCCATAATAAATCATGAGAACAATCTGGCCCAGATTTTTCCCCATCAATCTGTGAAAGGAGAGGACATGGACCTTCCTCCTTCCTTGCAGAAGGTGGGCGTAGCCCTATCTCCCACTAGCACTAGGGGAGGAGGTGAAGACTCAGTCACCTGGAGGAGGAGTGGGAGAGCTGGGTGGCTGCACATCATTCCTCCTTCTGGCCCTTCCAAATTTAATCAGAAAAGAGAAGAAAACCCCACATTATGTTGCATTTTCCACATATCCCTTCTCTTCTGAGATCCTGTGGGCAATCCTTGGGATGACGCCCTGGAAGCGTCAATTCCAACAGCCATGCTGCCAGGGAGCCCAATAGCAGACATCAGGACCCAGAGGCACTGAGACACTTTCCTCACGTCAAAGGACCTGGATCCCCCTGAAGCACAAAAGATCTGTCAGGCCTGGGAGCTCTCCCTATGGTCTTTTTCACTGGGGGGAAATCCATTACCCAAACAGGACTTTGGGGGGTGAAATCTTCTTTGTAAGGAGATACTCAAAGACTTCATGTCCCAAGCTTCATTTCTGGGAGGGGGCATCAGAGCCTTTATTTGTTGATACTTACAGAACTTTATGAGGAAAAGGAATAAAGTTGAAGTTCAAACTCTGTAGCCTGCTGGCTGCTTATTGAATAAGCCTAATTTTCTTGTGCTCACAATACCAAACATGTACTGTATGCACTGATGGACGATCCAAAGTTTAGCACTCAATCTCAATTGCTTTTTCTTCTTTTATCACATTCGGGAAATGATAATGCTCCATGTAGTGATCTCAACAATTAGTATTTAAAGGTTCAGTAAATAGTTGTCTTTCTCCTGACCTCCTTCCATATAGGCTGTCTGGTTTAGAAACCACTCGGGACCATCCATCTGGCTAGTACAATCTCCCTTGCATGCTGATTCTACAGGTCAGGCTACACCTTTTAGTTAATATTCAGATATTTCTAGTATTGTTACTTCAAACAAACAAATAAAAAAGAACCAGAAAGGCCTTATTCTCCTTTACACTCTGTCTAAAAAATATACTAAAATGAATTTATTATTCAAAGAAGTGAACCAACTTGGCAAAGGCAATTGAATATATGGAAAGGTAGCTTTTTTATCAAATGGCAAAGAGAAGAAAATTAAATTATTAATTCCAACTAAATATTTTTTAAAAAGCAAAATAAAATGGAGCCTCCAAATCTCCCATAGGCTTCATTAAGGTATATATGCAGTGGCTAGCCTTCTAGCCCAGGAAAGAGCTAAATGCATCTTGCACCTGCCTTTCTTTCTAATTTTTATGAACTGTTAACTGAAATTAGAGAGGAGTCTATTACAGGGTTCGGGGTGCAATTCAGACCAGTAAGGGGTTATATTACCACTTGCCTTGCAACCCTGTGTTGTTTTTTACAGTGCTTGCTGATATATCATGCAGCCTGGGACACTCACAATCAGCCTATAAGCACGCAGGTCATACAGACAGCCCCTGGTTCAGCTGATCTAACCCCAGCAGCCTCGGTACAGCCCCCATTCTGGCTTCCACCAACCTTCATTATAACCTGCAAAGTGACCCCAACACATTCCCAATACCAAATTTCTCCTAAGCTGCCAGGGCCGGCTCCAGGGTTTTGGCCGCCCCAAGCAGCCAAAAAAAAAAAAAAAAGCTGCAATCGCGATCCGCGGTGACAATTCAGCAGAAGGTCCTTCGCTCCCAGTGGGAGTGAGGGACCGTCTGCCGAATTGCCGCCGAATCGCTGGACTTGCCGCCCCTCTCCCGAGCAGCCGCCCCAAGCACCTGCTTGCCAAGCTGGTGCCTGGAGCCGGCCCTGTAAGCTGCGTGCTCTGCAATGTCCAGTGCTCTCCTGGAAAAATAGCAAGGTTCATTTGTTCCTCTAAAGACAGAAAAACACATAAGAGCTTATTAACTTAATTGGGATAAATACACCCTTCTATTTAAATGCAGCACTCAGGTGGTTTATAGTAAATATAAAACAAATTTATTAACAATGAGACATATGTTAAGTGATGCCAAGTAAAAGGAATAAAGTTAGAAAAAGTTACAAGCAAATAAAAGTGAAAATGCATCTAAAAGTCTAAAACTTAATCTAGCAAGGTACAGGCTTTGATAAAGTTGGTTTCTCACCTATATTCAGTTACCAGAGACTTCAATCCCCGCTTGGTTGAAGGATTCATCTATCTCAGCTTGCAAGAGCGCTGTTCTCTTGCGTCTGTAGCGTGATGGATGCCAAAGATGGCTTCTGTCTTGCTTATACCTTCCAAAGTTCAATGACTGCTTTAACCTCAATCTGTTTTTCCCTTCCAGTGGACTTCCCATCCACGGTTGATTTCTATGTAAATGGGGTCTTCCATTCTTTCTGATCATACCTGGCTTAATTTCATTGGAGACAGGTAGATAGCTCCCTTCTCTCCTGTCTTGGGGAAAGCTTGTTTCTCCCTGTGTTGGTTACAGACTGGAAAGCCTAACATCAATGAGAATTCATAATTCCTTATGTAGTGTTTAGTACACCAGGATTCACCAGTGTGTCATAGGCTTTCATAAAAGACCTCATTCATTACACTTTTGTAATACATAATATTGTATACAATCAGTTGATACAATTGTTTATCACTTGAGATTCAGACCCCTTGCCTTTATAGGCCAGTCAGCCTTTGAAATGGATTTTTCAGAGGCTCACCCCTCAAAGAATCATTTATTCAAACTGTGAGGAAGATGACATGGAGTATGGGGTGAAGGAAGCCACATACTCTTTCTTCCCCCACTTGTTGGCTTAATAGCTTATTTAATATATAAAAATAGAAGTTAATTGTCTTTGCCTGAAGACTGGGCAGGTCAAAGAATGACATACACATTCATTTGTCTAAGGCAGACCTGCTTACCAACTCCCTCAACATGCCTAATTTAAAAACACTTTAGTCATAATTCCAGCATATATTCATAACTTTGTATACACACCCTGTGTATACAACTTGCAAGAATATCAATGATCAGTGAGTTATTAGTTTTCAAATGGTACCTCACAAGGCATATTTTGTACAAAGAATATGACACTATTGTGTGGGATGTGAATACAGGGGATGCTTAGTGGCACAGAGTCAAAATGCGGACTGCAAGTTTCAAGGGGGTCGTAACTGGATTATGAAGACTTTTACCTCTAGCTCACTGGTTTGAATCCTGTAAAGGTCAATAGTTACCGAGGCCCCAATTCAGGAGTCCATCCCTATTCAGCATAACACTTAAAGCCCATGATTAACTTAAGCATAAACTGAAGTCCTGTTGGCTTCACAGGTATGCATTTAAGTAGATTCTGAAATTATTCCCTGAACTAGGGCCAGAAATTTCTCTTACATTTCTTTAATCTTCTAATGGCTAGTTGGTGGTCTATGTGAAATTAGTTGGTGGCCTCGGTCCAATTCCCAAGGCACAGGTGGCCACATCACAAAACCACCATCAATACTGGTATCATTTAGAAGTCTTAGCCTATTAGATAATGATTAAATTAGCAAGAAGAATGTGCTATGCTGTCATCCGACTTCCAGTTCAATCCTGAAGAGACAAGAAAAGAGATGATGTCAAAAATGCAAAGACAAATAAACACTTTTGGATGACAATAGGTGCTCTGCTAACATGGACTCAGGAAAAGATAGCCCCTAGCAGTTCAGACAAGTTTGAAGGGAGGCTGTGAGCTAAGCGCTGTTGATAATAATTCCTGCTCACCTATCTCACAGAGGTGTTTTTTAGAATTAATGTTTATAGAATTCTTTGAAAATACATTATGCCACATGGGCCTGATCCAAAGCCTGTAGAAGTCAATGGGATCGGGTCTTCTAAGTTTTAAGTATTATTATTTCATTTTTATTAAGAGTTAAGTGGGAGAAACTAGGGGTTTCTGGGACAGAAATTCTGGAAGGGTTAGTCAGGATTGAATACCATTAACCACCCCATTCCTGCACCCAAAAATGAATACGACAATATCTCTGCACAATAAATGGCTTCCCAAAGAGAAATAATTGCTATTATTGCTCAATGAGGTAGATAAGATATACCAATTAAAAATAAATTTCTCCTTAGAAATAAACTTTACCCCAGATAACAGAAATCTTGGAGTGGCTTGAATATTATTTTCCACTAAGATAACACAATCTTCCTCCAGCTAAAAACAAATGAGTTTAAGATACTTTAAATTTTTATACACCAGACACCAGGTTTTAAATTAAGACTGAACCAGTTATTTTGTGTAATTCAAAAAAGACCTTATATCATGTTAAGTTTTCAAATTTTTCACAGCTCCCATTTCGCCCAGCCTAAGACATATCATACATTATCACTTCATCTATCATAGATTATTACAGATATAGTTGCACATGACTTCTAAGGGAAAGAAGCTCTGTACTGCCAACAGTCTTTGAAAACTCGCTCCCTAAAGCAGAAGAAAGCTCAAGGAAATGAGCCAAAAGGAGAAAGAAAAATAAATGCACATTACAGAGGAAGAAACAAAGGGGGGAAACAGGTTTCAAGCACTCTGCTTTCTCCTTAATGAGATTAATCCATATGTTTGTTTCTGTGTTTTCTTTTGTTATTGGATTGCTTTTAAGCACTATGCATAAAGCTGCTATTATTTTCCTTTCTATTGTGCTGCAGCAGCTATTGCCTTGTTTTTCTGCTGTTAAAGGAAATAGACTGTCCCAAGGTTGTGCGATTGCACTTTTATATGCTCACTTTCTGCATGCTGGTACATTGCCCTTCTCTCAACAGCCAGACTTCAGTGCAAGGGTGCATTTGCTAGAAGCGATGGCTGACAGACAAAATCTGCACCACCATAGACTTTCCACTGTCTGTTAGTAATTAAAAAGCAGATCTGATAAAAAATTAAAGAACTTTTCTCTTTTTCTGTCCATGTACCATTCTTCCAGTTTTGCTAAGGAGAGGGAGAATGCTACTTATTCTACTGAGGTACTTGCAACCAACTCATTCAGGTAAGTATACACATAAAATACAGTGCAAAGGGGTCTGTGGCTAGGTATAGTGACAAAGTTATTACACCTTGCGTACAGAAAAATAAAACGAAGTCCTTGTTCCTTACTGAACCAAGAGGAAAGCTCTTCGCAGCTAAACCAAATTGATAGCTGATGTATATATATTCCTAATTAATTGGAAACAATTTCAAAATAAATATTAATTTATTTAGCAAAAGTAATGATTCTACATAAAGAAGTTTTCTGGGTAACTGATAGCACAACCTCTCTGTTCCCCCAGGTACACAATTCACAAAATCATCCCGAAAACAAGGTAATCATTCCTCTGCTGCTGATGCATTGGGTTTGCATAATGAATGTCAAAAAAAGGTAACTTTTAAAAATGTTCAAGACTTTCAAAAGGGATGTAAGTTATTGATGTGATCAGAAGAATAGCTGCTAATGGATGAAGATGTTTCACAATTTTTGTGCACCTGCTTATTCTTCTGTTAATTAAAATCTGTGATTGCCAGAGCATCTTTGCATAGCAGATATATGCAGCTTCAGAAGTAACTGACACATTTTTAAACAGGGGGGAAAAAACACCTTTGTCAGTGCAATCCAATTCATAGAAAATTAGTTTATTTTTAAATTTCTAAATGAATATAGTGTTTATAAAAACTGCTACAAGAACAGTTGCTCTAATGATTGAAGTCCTCAATCTTGCAGTGGGGGTGAATTATGTGCAGTGTTTGTAATACTAGAGTTGCCATATATGCCAGCTCTGACCTGGTGAGACTACTGGATCTGAAGGAGTAAAAAAGAGATGTCAATAACTGTGCCAGTTGAGTCTTTGGCTTTTCACTGAGATCACCAGGAAGGACACCAGTGAATGGCCAAAATCATAGAAGTGCAGGGCTCAAAGGGATCTCAAGAAGCCATCAATTCCATTTCCTGTGCTCAGACAGGACCAAGTAAACCTAGACCATCTCTGACAGGTGTTTGCCCAATCTGTTCTTAAAAAATTCCAGTGATGGGGATTCCACAACCTCCCTCGGAACCTATTCCAGAGCCTAACTATCCATACAGTCAGAAAGTTTTTCCTGATATCTAATCTAAATCTCTCTTCCTGCAAATTAAGCCCATTACTTCTTGGCCTATATTCAATGGACATGGTGAACAATTTATCACAATTCTTTTTATAATATAATATATATATTTGAAAATATATATTTGAAAATTGTTAATAGGTCCCTACATCATCTCCTTTTCTCAAGACTAAACATGCCCAGTTTTTTCAACCTTTCCTCATAGGTCAGGTTTTCTAAAGCTTGTATCATGTTTATTGCTCTCCTCTGAACTCTCTCCAATTTGTCCACATCTTTCCTAAAGTGTGGTGCCCATTAGAGAGGAAGAAACAATTGGTATTTTTTGAGTATGGTTTTACAACCAGTTGTGCATCCACCTTATAGTAATTTCATTAGGCCACATATCTTTAGTTTGCTTATCAGATAGTTGTGTGGGATAGTAAAACCAAGATATAGCATGTCTACTTCTTTCCCCTTATTCACTAGGCCAGTAACCCTGTCTAAAAAGGAAATTAGATTGGTTTGGCATGATTTGTTTTTATCCTCAGGGTGCTTAAAAATTGATCATTTAATTAATACTTTGTTCCAGTATCTCTCCAGGTGTTGAAGTTAGGCTGACTGGTCTATAATTGCCTGGGTCCTCTTTGTTCCCCTTTTTAAAGATAGGTACTAGGTTTGCCCTTCTACAGTTTTCTGGTCCCTCACCTGTCTTCTTTGAGTTCTCGAAGATAATTGTTAATGATTCCAGGATTTCTTCAGCTAGTTCCTTATGTATCCTAGGATGAATTTCATCAGACCCTGCTGACTTGAATACATCCAACTTATCTAAATATTCTTTAGCCTGTTTTTCCCTATTTTGGCGTGCGTTCCTTCCCCCTTGTTGTTAATATTGATTGTGTTGAGCATATGGTCACCATTAACCATTTTAGTGAAGAATCATAAAAATGTAGGGCTACTGAAATTGCACAGCCACCTTCTCCTGAAGATGAAGGAGTTTGCATACATTAATTACATTAAGCCTCACAGTTACAGTTGGCCAGATAATATCATTGAAACATGTATTGACAATTTTACCGTTTTTAATGATAACTTAGTCAATATTTTAAATTCCCCTACAATGTATGCAACTGGGCAAGTGATGTCTGAACATATCTGATGACTAGTCTATTTGACACATTTTGCAATGTTATTATGAATGAAATATTTGCCAACTAACTTTGTTCATTGTTTTCCCAGTTCTATTCACAATACCCATGTAGGGAAGATAACTGTTATTATCCTGCAATTTTGCAGATGGGCACTGAGACACAGAGGAGTCAGCATGACTTGTCCAAGTTCACACAGTTGTTGGCATAAGTCCCACTTAAAACTGTAGGGTGTACAGGCCTTGTTGGAATGCTCCACATTTATGGTGGTAAGCCTGAACACAAAGTTCAGATCTGGGGTCAAATTTCCTAAAATTCAATGGGAGAGTGTTCAGATCTAGGATTTTGATTCAGACCCATCTCTTTGTTTGGAAATCTATATATCAGTGCCGATTGTAAGCCATCAATAAACATAAGCACTACGCAAACCTTTCAAGTTACAAAAGGCCCAACAACTAAATCCTCAGCTCCCAACAAGCCACCCCGATCCTTTTTATTGAACTAAAATAAAAGAATGTTGACAGAGATGAGCAAACCAATGATGTGTGTCTTACATTGTTCCCTGAAACTTGCTGAGCTCTGGATTTGGTGGACCATTGGTGGACATAGGTCGCAAAGGCACTCCACAGAGAAGACCATGTTGCTGACCATCTGCAAGAATGGACAGTGAGAACAACCCAAAAGAGTATATATATTGGATAAGGTAATTTTCACAGGTCATATGTTCCACCCAATACTCAGCAAATCTCAGCAGATTCAGCTGAGTTTGCTTCAAGATCTGGGTTTGGTTTGACTCCCCAGATTGAAAAGGTATGAACTCAACATGCATCAAAAGTGGAAACAAGATTTGGATTAAATGCTACTAATTGAAACTACTGAGTTTTGTGCAGTTCTGAGTTGGATTTTGACACAAAGAAGAGTGAAAGAAGCTGAAGTACTACTCTCTGCTTGCATACTGATAGGACCAGACAATCTTAATTCTATTGATGTGCAGCCACTAACCAGGCAAAAGTCTTTTAGAAGTCTAGGGGAGTTTTGCTTGAGTAATGATGCAAAATCATGCCCTACATCTCAGAGAGTTGTCAGTAAAGGAAAATGTAGGGCTAAATTGTGGCTTTGCCACAAGTCCTCTGTATGGGAAGTGCACAGCCATGTGGCCTTAGGAGCAGGCCAGTACACAGATCATGTTTCATAGAGACAATCTGTCTCCTGCATTCCTAGTGCTCTGGTACACATGTACCTGCCCTATACCTGGGGCACTATATGTGCACTGGCTAACACATTGGGGATAACAGAGGCGGAATCGAGGATGCACCTATTCCCACCCACATGCATGAGGGAGACATAGCAGACATGCATAGGCTGTTCTCCCTTCTGCATAGCTAATCACAGTATTGTTAGCAGGTGCAGAGGAGTAAGGGAGCCATTGTATTCATTTTGTCTAGATGAGAAAAGAAAAATGTTGAGATATGACCAGTCCTTGTAAAGATTATTGCTTGATCTCTGTCAGTCTCAGAAGTACGGTATAGATTAAATGCCATAGATTGAATAAACATTTTAGAGACAAGATTTACAGTACAGCCATTTCTTTTTGAGAAAGGCTGAGTAAATTGGCCTAATCAGTCAAATTAAGGATCTGTTCCCCCGTAATGCTGAATCTCCTCTAATGCTACTGAATTTTTCTAAGGAAAAATTTATAAAAATGTCTTATCATGGATCAATAGTTGAAAGTGATGGACTTACAGTACTGAATTTGAATGAGCTTATGAGAATAGGATCAAACATTCCCATCTAGCCTTGGGATTTGCTTAATATTTTTTTCCTGTTATCTCTAGTGATTATTTTAAAATATTACGTTTAAGTTCATTAACCTCCAAAATTATCTTTAAAGTGAAGGAGGAGAAAATGACATGTGCTGGGACATATCAGAATGTAACAGGCTAGTTTAGTTATATGTCTGGAGATTGTCTTAGGAATCACTTAGGAGGAAAAAGGTGTGGAGGGGAATTTTAAGACAAATCCAAGTAGTTCCAGATTTGGGTGCTCTCCTGGTATTACGTTTTGTTACTATAAAATGGGATATGAGATGTATTAAAGTTCCACTAAAATGAATGCAAGTGTTAGAAAAACAATACCAACTCTGTATCCAAGACTATTCCACATCATCTACTGCAAGAGGCACCAAGAATGCTAACCTCTTTCACAAGCTTGGGAAAAGTAGTGTGTTAAATCAATTACTCTGTGTTTGCTACTCCTATAATGCATTCTTTTGGGGAGGCGGGGGGCAACACAGCTCAGAAGTAACAATCAAAATTCAGTTTGTGGAGATCCCTCTGGGCCTTCTTGAGTACCCCTACTATCTGCCCCTAAACACATCACATCTCAGCTCAGCATCGATGTCTCATTGCAAAAGGAAGAACTGAGTTGACCAGTTCTTGAATTCAAGACTGTCTGAAAGGGAAACCAACTTTAAGTAGAAGAAGAACTTCTTGCTAACTCTGGCTTTGAAAATGATTCAGATCTATATTGTGAAGACTTTGTGGGCAGCTGAATTAGTTTAGGCATACTATATCCTCAGCTGGAGTAAATTGTATTGCTCCACTGACTTCAATAGAACTTTGTCAATTTACCCCCAGCTGAGTGTCTAGCCCTTTATTTCCTGTCATCCTCATCAGTCCATTTTGTCCCCTATGATTAACATCAAGAAAACAAAAAAGGCAGGCACCCAGTACACATTGTAGACCAAAAAAAAAAAAAATACCCTCCCCTTTACTCTTGTTGAATATTCATCTTCCTTAATATTTCACTACCATACATACAGCCCCTTGCTGTATAATATTTTTCATGTGACAGCCCTGCTGCTTAAAGGTTTCCACTAAATGCCTTGGTTTTAGAGCTGTGAAAAAAAAAGTTTTATGATCAAAATAAAACTGAAATTGGGCAACATTTCACCCATTTAGAAGTTACTTACATTTTCTTACAAGCATTTTTCAAGCTCTTACATCTTGCCCATCTGAAATAAGTATCTAAATAATGCTTGTATGTATTCTGGAATAATGGCCTTATTAAAGATATTTCATGTGTCCCATTTTATGCTAGCAAGGGTTTATTTGGTGCAATATACTTGGTTGCATTGTGGCAGATTCAGGAGATTCATATCTTGGCTTGCATACTCAGGATATATACTATATAATAATGATATCTATATGACACATTGCAAAGCCATATAAGTTGCATTTATCATGCATCTCACATGCACTCTGCCCGCTTATCCAAGTTTAGTCAGACTATATCGAACATTCTTAAATTCTGAGACGCTTTGAATAGTCACTAGCCCTTTTTGTAACCCCAACCTTCTAGAGAAATATTTCTCGTTTTTATTCTGAATGTGGAACATTCCACTAAATTACCACAGGGATCAAGAGAGAAAATATCCACTGTGACAAGTATAAGGATGGTATAACCTGATACAGGAGGGGAAGAAATGGCAGTTTTATAGCACTGGAAAGGGGAGATCTAAGCGTCCCAATGGGACACTATCATTTGCTTCAAACCCTGGTAGGTCCAGAGAATATGATATTAAAGGACAGTATTATTCTGAAAAGTGACAGATCAGCCATCAGAGAGAAGGGGAAGATTCAGGTCTGCTGCTCTTCCTAAAATGGAGAAAAAGAAAAGGGTTCATAAAGACTCAGAAAGATAACCAGTAAGAAGGACCACATTGCTTTAGTATTGATAATGTTCCAGGAACTCAGTCATAGGTGATGGTACCAGATCCAAATACAGATCATGTACAGGGTAAGTCACATAAGTTCCATTTAGAATTCAAATCTATTGTACTTTGTGGCACTCAAATTAATTTAGTTCTTTATTTCTTAGACAGTATTTTCTCCCTCCTGGCTAACAATGGAATATAATAATCCAATCAGCAGCATACCTCCTCTTTGGAATAAATATCTAGTATAATATGTTGAGCTTGACTGAAAAAATTAAAATATATTCCCTGAATTATTTTTTCCACCAGCTATTCTGTGTTTATTCAAGAGCAAATATGGTCACAGTAGACACCATTTAAAACATTTTTAACTAATGGTAACAGAAAAAAAAAAGCATCTCTGAGAAACGACAGAGAAGCTATGAATGCATGGTCAGGGGTAGTGTCAATGATTAAAACCCCAGACAAACTGAGACACAGTGCAGCTAGACATCAAGAACATGGCTTTCAATGTCACAAGCTGCCCAAAGGAAACATGCTCAATGTATTCAAGAGCTGTGGGAATGAAAAGGAGCATGGACATCAGATTTTCTGAACTACACATAAAAAGAGTCAGCATTTCTACCCCTCCACTGTATTTTTCAAATGGGTTTTACTCTGTCCTGATTAGAATAATAATAATAATAATAAAGACACTGTGCATCCCAATAGCCACCAGAAAACTGGTGAAAAGAGATTCCAACATCAGCAATATGAAGAGAAATCTAATTCCCCCCCCATATTAAACTTGGTAGGGGTGGGGTGCATTTTTCAATCTTCATTTTATTTCTCTTCTCTGAGCCAGATGCAGATACCCTTACTCACGTTGAACAGTACCTTACTCCTCAAAACATCTCATTGATTTCAATAGGAGTACCCCAATAAAGTACTACCCAATGAAAGTAATCTGTAATTTGGTCCACCATGGTCAAATAAATGACAACATATTACATTAAGAGGTCATTTTTTTAAGTTGTACCAAACAATGTATGTCTATCTGAGATAACTAGCACACTGAATATTTTCAATAGGTAATTTTTCAGAACACAGACCTAGTACTTTCCCAAACTGCAGAGGAAAAGTGGATATTGGTTTGGAGTGATAACAGTGGTGGGGAGGGTTATGTAAAGCAGGGAATGACCATCTAGCTAAGCAGAGAATTAACAGCATAGTTAGAAGCATAAATCTTACTCCAGAACCAAACTATGTATTTCCCCTCAGAAGGTGAGATTCTGACCCCATGACTCACGCTGGGTTGTCCTGTACACAAGGTGTACTCTCAGTAAAGTCAGTCTGGACTGCTAATCGAATACGATATCGTAGGGAAGGCCCATAAGGAATTATGAATTATTGAAAAGCATCTTGTTTGTAATGCTTTACACTTTATTTCCCGGAAAACAAACTACTGAGGGATGTATTTTTGTTTTTAAAGTGTCTTTTGCATTCGGGTGTTACAGTTAAAAGGTAACCTACAAAAACTGACAACCAGTTGTAAAAAAGGATAGAACAGAAAGGGATAGGCAGTAGGGAAGGCAGCAGTACAAATGAAACTCAATATAACACGAAATGGAACAGTGCACATGAGCCAGATTTAGACATACTTATTCAACTGCTTACTCCACAAGCAGTGCCACTGAAATCAACCAGATTAGCTGCAGAAAGTGCTACTCATGATGAGTAAAGGTGCCAGAATCTGGACCCAAAGCATTCTTTATAGAAGCCCCGTATCCATATGGCCTAGATGGTAACTTTGCAATCTGTCCTGAGCGAGGGTCTCATAGTCCAAATTCCCTCCCTTTCCTTCCCCTCCCCCCTCCCCACAACAACCTGGTTCCCTCTTTTTCCAGGAAAAAGTTGTCTGTTATTCCTCTAAACCAGTAGCAAATTAGTTGCACCCTCTGTGCTGACTCAGCTTGCTGGCTAGTGATTTTTTGGGAGTAGACTTCCACCCATTTCCTGCCTTTGACCACACGCTACCTGTTCACCTGCATGAGTAAAAATAGCAGGCCCATGGGAGTTGTTTTTCTCTGTGTGCTGAGACCAGCGCTGTGATGCTGCTGCACAGTATCATAAGGGCAGGACACAATCCTGTCTGCAGAACATAAATAACTGTTGGATAAAAAGGCCCAGATTCACTATATAACTCCATGCTTGTTAATATACCGGATGTCTTTCTAAAAGACATGCTATAGCTCAAACACAATTTATGGTCTTGATGCAGAAATTACTGGGTGAGGTTCTATGCCCTCTGCTATACAGGAGGTCAGACTAGATGGTCATAATGGCTCCTTCTGGCCTTAATACAGATGAATATGAAAGGTTTGTCATACCTAGCTAGATAAATCTTAACATCATCATATATTACGGAGGTACTGAGCATGGCTCAATAGTTAAGGTGCATATGTGATGTGAAAAGGCATTTTTACCCTGGTAATAATAAAGAATGTAGACAGAGGGTTAGTTTTTGAATTATTTCAGAGCAGCAAGCATATCAGAGTTCTATGTTTCATAAATGATCATTAATATTTGTGAGGAAGTATAGGGATTAGCAAAAAAACAAATGTTGAGATCTTAAATTAAATAATCATTTGTTCCCAGCATCATTTAAAATAAATATTCACATGTTCCTTATTTTCTTCTTGGTTACAGAGGCAATTCTTTGTTTGAACAAGGAGGAAAATGGATCTGTCAGAAGTTGTTTATGCACTGAAAAGGAGGATTCCAACAAGAGGAGGCACATTAGTAGGCAAGGTTGTATTGTGCAAGTCCAAAACTTCTTTCTCAATATGGGGGATGTCCAATACATGAATCTATTGGCATTGTGTTTGGTACAGTATGGCCAAGTCCAAATACTCTAAAATCATGAGTCAGGACACTCACACCCTGCCAAATCATGAGATTGGCTTTAAAATAATGAGATTTAAACATATGTAAATATATCTCTTATTTGCCTTCTAGTTTGTGAGCCTTTCAAGGTCACCTTTTCAAACTTATCTCTGCAACCATAAGGGCTAGAAACTTTTTTTTTTAATTAACAGCTGAGATTCATACATAATCACATGACTCCAAGAGCTTGTGCTTTAAGGAAATACCAAATCCTGTGAGACTTGCAATACAAGTCCAAGAATTGGCCACCTTCCTGGTGTGTAACTGGGTATCACAAATCTATTATTTTGATCTCAGTTGCCCCTCATTGCAGGCTTACGCTTTACTCTCTGTACTGACGTCAGTACTGAGCTATGCAGCCTCAGAGAAATCTCCAAGAGGCATTTCTGCCTCAAGGAAACAGAGGGCCTAATTTTATGCTAATATAAAGTGGCTGCATTGACCCAGAATGTCTCCTGGAACTCTCCAGCTCACAGTGGAGGGACAAGGGGGGGTAAGAGGATGCCAATAGCTACATTCCCTCAAACATATTCCCCCTCTGTGTCCAGCTAGTGCTGCTGGCCATGACCTCACCTACTGCTTGCTGCATCCCTACCTCCATTGGGTTGCTTTGCAGCTCAGGAGATGCAGGGAGGGGGGGCCATCCCCTTGTAAGTTAAGGAGCACCAGGAGTGCCCAGCTGCAATGTCGGGGCATAGGACAGGTGAGACTCTTCACACTCTCCTCACCCTTGCATCCTGACTCCAGTGAGAGATCCCATTGACTGAGAATGGTGTGATTTACCATGCTGTGTGTCACCTGGATGTGTAGCTTGGGAAGTATGTGGTTGATGGAACATTTTATATTCCAGATATGTGCTGCAACTGGAGACTTATTGAACATTACCATTAACTTACATATAGAGCCAGGTTCTGCTCTCATTCAAGCCAATAGGAGTTCTGCCATCAAATTCCATGAGAGCATGACTGTGCTCACAAATACTAGGAACCTGGGGAAATAAACAGGGAAGCTAGCCTAGAAAACTCTGCTCATTTTTACCATCAAACTTACATATATTTGCATGCCACTCATCTCCTTGTGTATACAAGATTCCACCTTGGAAAACCTATTCCTTTTCCTTTTGTGTTTATGCTGTAGGTCAAAGTCTATTCTAACTTATTATCACGCACATTAAAGGAAGTTTCACAAGGTATAAATCAGGGCACAATTTGTCCCAATACTTTTTATTCGCTGTTTATTGTATTCCATATACAACCATGCTTAATACCTTACATGAAACATGGTGGACCTTCTGGCTTTGGGATGTGTGGGACTGTGAATCTATGAGTCCTGTTCATCCCCTTCCTTGATGGGCCATGGGGAGAATGGGATTGCTTACACTGCTCTCAACATGCTCATAAACATTAGACGCTCTGCATTAAGATAATTACTATAATCAAATCTCGTGTTTCAGGACTTCATCTGCAGGGGTCAGGAAGGAATTTTTTCACTGATGAAAAATTGGCTAGATGTATTCTGTTTGAGGTTTTTTTTTCCCCTTGCTTTCCTCTGACGCATCAAAGATTGTCCACAGCTGGAAATGGAATATGGGATGGGATAGACTCAAGCTCTGAGGTGGTACAGAGAAGCCTCTTTCTGGAAGCCTGGCTGGTGTGCCTTGCTCACAGGCTCGGGGGTCATACTGACTGCCAGATTTGGGGCTGGAAAGGAATTTTACCCCACATCAGATTGGTTGGGATCCAGGGGACAGGGGAAGGTTCCTTTTCTTTGCAGCATGGGTACAGATTATCTGCTAGGATCATCTGGGTGTAACTCACCTAATCAAATCACTGCCATTGCAGGGACCTCGGTCTCTCTCTCATTCACTGCCTGTGGCACATAACTTCTGAAATGCTTTGGTCTAACTAGTCTTTGAGTTTAATATAGGTATTTCTAGATAAAAATTAATGCCCTGAGATGAACAGCAGGTCAGATTACATGATCTAATGTTCTCTTTTGGCCTTAGGCTCTATGAAACTCTGACCACCTAGTACCTTTCATACATACATCATTGAAAACATTATTCCTGTTGCTTTGTGAATATAAATACAATGTAAGTTTTTGGAGATCTCTACATAATATAAAGTGAAATTTCTGTAATACTCTTTCAATTAACTCCCTTGAATCGTGTATCACAATGTACTTTTTCTGTTAACATTTAAAATATTCAAAGAACAACAACTTAAACATATTAAAGAGTTTAATTTATAACAATCACTTGAAAGAGATTCTATTTGCACAAAAGACACCAGCTTCTAGCCCTTTTTTTAATTATTATAATTGAACTTAACCTTTCCCTTCCCTTGAGTGGCCTCTTTACATTTATGGTGCCCGACCTACTTCTTAGCTGTTTCCCTAATGGTAACAAAATACCCTCCAGAATTTCCCAAATGATGAAAAACCAATGTTGATAATGTTTAATAAATAAAGTTGGTTAAAACAGTCTAAATCTTTGGATCAGAAGCCCCAGCTTCTGTCCTCTTTTTCTTCCCAAAGCTGATTTGCATATTGGGTCATGGAACAGTTTCCAGGATATTTAACTGGCGACTTCACTGAAAGATCCTTAATAATGTGCTCCTATACCACTTCATGTAGCATGCTACCAAAGAAAGCTCCAGTCTTGGGGTCCTTGAACAGCCAAGTCACCTTTTGAAGTTAGTAAACCTTTTGGGTGTGTAAGAAACATGCAGTCAGGTCCTAAATGTATTCCTTACTGGGAGCCAGATTCTGATACTCTTACTCAATGTCGTATAGCGCCTTACTACCCAAAGAGTCCTACTGATTACAGAATCTGGCCCTTGAGGATTAATAAGGCTGCCTCTAATGAAACATTTCTCTACACACAGAAAAAGAATATGTGGCCATGTGGCATGAAGGTTTTATCAATAGGAGTTTGGCATGGCTGCATTACTCACAAGGGGCAAAGCCACAAGGGCATTGTACACAGACCATCTCAAATTAATCCCAATAACACTTTTATAGCACATCACCTAACATGCATTATGTATGTGCCACATGTAGTACAGGAAAACTACTGAAACAATACATTATAGTGATTTGGACATCGCCTATATGTTATGTTACTTATACATTAGTTGTACATCCCTCCAACTTTAAAGCCAACCTCCCTTAGAGCTATGTTTTCAATTGCCAAGGGATAAGAAAACCATAAATAATAAATATTAGAAATCGCTATAAATACTTTAAAATACTATTTTTATAGTAATAACTAACTTCAACAAAAGCAGAGTTAGGCAAAGATGGTTGAAAATCCTAGAGTTAGGCAAAGATGAGTATTGTTGACAATTCCACCCTTACAATCTAAGATGCCAAAACCTACTAAAACTAAAAGAGGTTATTGGAAATCCAGGAATCTCCACTTATAAAGAAACTATTCTAGCCCTGATGCTTCATAAGTTATTGGGCATTAAGTCTGATTCAGTTTTAAGACTTAGGCCCAATTTTGGTGGGAACTTCCATATTTGGGGAAATGAAAGAAAAGAGGTTGTGACTGGAGATTTTTTTTAAACGACAGTTCATTAAAACTGTTTGAAGGACTGTGGTGTTAGAATTAGTACTGGTAGAAATGAATCTATAGGGAATTGAGCTGGGAAAATACTAATTTTTTTTTTTCAACAAAATGGTATTTCAAACTTCCTTTGAAATTTTAAACTAATTTATTTCAGCTGGGATCATACCATTTTTCATGTTTGCTTAATGCAAACATTCTGGCAAATGAATTTCCTGACAGTAATATTCACTGAAACAGTGAAATGTGAATGTGCATTTAATATTTTATTTATAAATTTCAATTTCAACATGCTCACTTAAAAGAAGTTTAATAACTTAAACTTCACAAGTTTCTTTGTGAATCTAACCCCTACATCCCATTCATTTCAATGTGAGTTAAGTGCCTAAATACCTTGAAGAATCTGGTTCAAAAGCAAGGAAAAGGTGGTCTTTGAGACTTCCTAACAGTATAAAGCTGCTGTTTCTATCCCTGGGGATTTATCAGACCTTAACCCTTTCACTGGTTCAAGACAAAATATCAGAATATTGTCACTTTCAACACAAAGCCACATGGAACTTGGCAGTTTCAACTGAGTTTCACATTGTAGATCTTGAATTGACTTCACGCCCAGATTTCAAAGCAAAACTTGGGGATGTGACCCCATAGATGTCAAAGCAAACAAAAATACTCACATCCACCCCTGTGATATGAAGCTACAAAAGTAGTGGCTATATTGGGAATTTGCTCCATTTCCAGCATTCAATAGCCAGCCACATATGTAGCTGTACAAATGCAAACCACAAGTGTTGACTAAAGAAGCTATCATTTACCTCTGTTTCAACGATTTACCCCCATCCCCTCTTTCCCATATGTCCTGAAAATATTAAGGCCCCTTTGCACTGCCTGAAGAAAGACCATATCTTACATCACTGCACACTAGTCACCAACAGCTTTCATATTTTTTCTCCACATTGCTTGATTGGGGCTGTTGTGTCCAGACTCGTCACTGCTAGGCAACATTTCAGCTCTCCAATGAGGCAAGTACAAAGACCAGGTATTCCAAGGCTCCAGCTCCAGCCACAGATTAGAGTGATGTGGGCTACTTTATGAATTGCTTGAGCTCAGCCACTGCGAGTCATGACACAATTCCAATAGAATCAGGCAATGTCTGAGCACCAGGTAATCCTACATGATGGTATTCGGCTCTAAATAAGTTTGATGAGTTCTTGACATCAGGCTCTCTTGTTCACCATATTAAATAGTACCATGCCTGACAGGATCCATAAGGAGGTCATGGTATGTTTATGGAATTTAAAAAAAAATATGCAGCATATTTAAAATGTATCGATGCATAGGAAAATATGTATTTTCATATTTTGAAGGATGGATTTTTAATAACTTAATTACAACTTCACAAAAGAAAGAACCATTACTCGATAGGCATTCGGAATCCTTCCATATCAAACATGCGTCTCTGAAATTGCCCTGTACATGTATATTAATGATACCATCAGATGTTTAAAAGACATGCTTTGAATAATACATACAATTTAAATTAACTTCCATTCTTACTGATCACAGTGAAAAGTGAAGGCAATCAAATATTAAGTCAGGTTGCCTCACAATTACCATCGTTAATATAGTATTATTATTTATTATTAATATAAAATACAGTGATCAGGGTATATTTTCTAATCTCAGGCAATCTACTCAGGCATTAATCCTTAAATGTCACAAGCATTGCAGAACAGTTCAACGCTCAAAGACTGAAGAGAAAACTCCTGGATCTGAAAACTGAGAAAAGCTTTGCAGAGAATTTATAAAACCAAAGACCACTTGCTCCTCCTTTTTGGAATCACATCTTTCTGAAGATGCGACTGTCAAGCTGTCCTGTAGAGGCTTAAAGGCGTGAGTACCAGCCTCAGGGCAGACTGTTAAGAGGTAAGGCACAAACCCCAGATTTCTTGTGAGTTCCATACTTAGATTTCACCAACCAAGTATGAAGTGTAAATTCTTCAGGCACTCTAACAGCCTAACCATGGAGTCACGGGCAGTAACCTTGGTGCTCCAATCTATCTTGTCACCTAGAGAAGCTTGCCTTTGTGATAGATGGTCCCTTAACACCAAAAAAAAAAAAAAAAAAATCACAGAAATATTCAGAAATTTGTTAGTCTCTAAGGTGCCACAAGTACTCCTGTTCTTCTTTTTGAGAAATATTCAGGTTACTCCCAATCCCAAAGGACCAGTCACTTACTTCAAGTCGATTGCATCTTAAATCTCACACCAAAGACGATGCTGGTAGCCAATCCTATAATAAACTATTTAAAGATTTAACTAGGAAAAGGAAATATTTACAAGGCTAAAGCAGATACAAATACACACAGATAATATAATAAAATTTGTAATATATAATATAATAAGCAGGCTCTATATGTCCCTTAGGGCTAACCCAAGCTAAACACTGGGGCTCTCTTGCTTATGGCTAGAAAACCTCGCCCTTAAGAGTCCAAGCAGCATAGAGATACAGTTTCTTCCTGTTGGGGTGTTTATCCCATTCCCCATTTGTGTTTCTCACCAGATGGGAGGAATTCACTTGCAAGATTCATCTGCAGGCGAGAGGGAAGAGCAAATCAGTGAAATCTTTTGTCTGCTTTAAGGTTCCACAATAGTTTGTCTGGCATTGATGGGCCTTCTTTATTGGGCAGGATGTAAAACCTTCTGCTGGAAGCCATCATTTCACATAAATTTATGTCTTTCTCCTGTCTAGAAATTTAAACAGTTGCAGAGGATTACAATACAAATGCTTAAATATTACCTTATAACATGGGATACAGATATGATAAGTCAGATTAATGCATGCAGCAATATACAAGCATTTAATAAAGTCTAAACACATTTGTATAGCTCTAATAACTATTTTAACCATACTAACACACAGGTAAACCAAACTGGTTCTAGCAATGGATCTGTCAGTGTACAGTTGAAACCTAGGGGCCTTGGCATGAGCTGGCACCTGGTCCGCGAGCATCACAGATTGATCCTAGGCTGCAGCAATCAAGTATGAATAGGAACAAGGTAATGGCTAGGTTCCAATGTTATTTTCACAGCTCCTAACTTCAGGAACTCTGGTGTCTGTGCCTTGTCATGGTGGGACAGCTTGCGTGTTCTAATGATCCCCAGAGTCTGTGTCGGCAGGGGCTTTTTGCTCCTGGTAGGTTCAACCACCTTGGATTGGTCCTTGGAGGAGGGGCCAGATAAAACAGACACCCTGGTCCTCCAGGTTGGGGGTTAGGCACAGGGCTAACAACCCTGTCCTGTAAAAAAACAAAATATGTTACGGAAATAGCGATGGAGAAATCGACCATTACGGTATGTGATGGTCTTCAGGAGTCAATGACCCTATGACTGCCAGTAGTGAAAGCCCAAATGAAGCCACTGGCATGAAGACTGAAGTGCTCAACACCAAGACAAAAACCAAACTTGTTTTTTGGAATGTACGGCCAATGTACGAAACAGGGAAGGTAGCTCAGGTCACAGCAGAGATGAAACCCTACAGCTGACACATCCTGAGTGTCACAAGAGCAGATGGACGGGATCAGGAAGATTAACAACAGCCTCAGGATAAACTTTGCTGTATTCTGGATGGGATGATGGACAACACTATGAGGGTGTTGCCATCCTTTTGAAGAAGGGAGTGACTCATTTCCTATGTGATACAGGAGAGCCAGGGAGCAGTGGTAGAGTGCTAGAGTGGAAATATATAAGCCCAAGGCAAATTAAGGCGTGATTCCCTGAAGACTAGGGAGGTGGCTACAGGTTAATTGGAGTCAATTAAGGCCCTGTCAGGAAGCTAATAAAACCCCCTGCTTCAGGCAGTCCGAGAGAAGGAGGAAGGAGAGAGGACTGGAGCTTGGAGGTGTGCTGTGAGACTTGAAAGATCAGAGAACCGAAGTAAGGGAGACCCTGCTCCAGCAGGGGAGGGAGAGGGTAAGAACCCACAGGGGTTGAGAGGGGCTGGGGCTCAGAGTGAGGAGCAAATCCAGACCCCTCCCCCACTTCCCTCCTTTACCACCTTCCTGGACCACTAGCGGGGTCTTCGGTGCCCCAAGAGCAGGGGCAAGGGGTGGCATCTTAGCCCCTGCCAAGAAAAGCGTAGGACCCACCATACTAACATTGGCCTCTTGTCACACCTGCTTGAATGGAAATCCATGAGTAGCAGACTTACGAGAGCCAGACAGAAAGGGAAACATAATAATATCACCCCGATTCAGTGCTATGCTCCAACAAATGACAGTGATGAAGTAGTGAAGGATGAATTCTAGCTTACATTAAAGGCAGAGTTAGAGAGAGTACCACGCCATGACCTAACTATCGTCATGGGAGGTTGGTAAGGACAACAACAGAGCAATGAGAAGACATGGGTGTAGCACCATGAATGAAAATGGAGAAAGGCTTGTTGATTTCTGTAATATGAATGACCTAGTCATCGGCAGAACCCTATTTGAACATCGCGAAATTCACAAGCTAACATGGTGTTCTCCAAATGGCAGAGATAAGAACCAGATTGACCAGATCATAATAAATGGCAAATGGTGACGCTCACTGACAGATGTGAAAGTGAGAAGGGGTGCAGATGTTGGCAGCGACCACCACCTTGTGAAGCCTCCATCAAGCTAAAACTGAGAAGTGTGGGTCCACTAAACAAGGAACATAGATGATATGACATTGACAAGCTAAAGTCCCCTGAAATACAGAAAGCCTTTTTTCTGTGGTTAAAGAACAGGTTTCAGGCACTTGCAGACCTTGATGAAGAAGAGGGGAATGCAGATGAGGAGATCAGCAAGAAGTGGGACAAGGTAACAACAATTTATAAACAGAGCAGTGAAGCCTGTCTAGGTTACAGGCAGAAAAGAAGGAAGGGGTGGATTATACCCAGCACATGGAATGCCATAGAAACCAGACGAGCTCTGAAGAAAAAAATTGTAGACACAAAATCCCAGAAGCTAAAGAACAAATACTGTGAGCAGTATAGCAAGGCACACTGGTCAAATGCCTTGTGGGAGCAGACAAATGGCATTATATTGATAATCTGGCAACAGAGGATGCAGCTGCTCATGGTGAACAAGAAACTGTCTACAAAATAATGCGGCTTATCAGTGGTAAATGGCAGACACCACCAAACACTGTCATCAGGAACAAACAAGCACACCAACTAACAACCGAAAAAGAACAAGAAATGAGCTGGACAGAACATTTCAAAGAACTGCTGAACAGGGAGCCTCCTAAAGAGGAAGCAAATATCCAGGAGGCAGAAGAAGATTGATATCAACACAGACACCCCAACTAAGGAAGAGATCAGTCAAGCCATCAAATCCTTAAAAAATGGGAAAGCTCCCGGCAAGGATAACTTAAATGCAGAATTGTTCAAGGTAAATCCTAAATTAGCAGCATCTATCCTCACCCCTCTATTTACATCTGTTTGGGAAAGGGGAAAAGTGCCAGATGAGTAGACCAATGGCATTATAGTGACGATTCCAAAGAAAGGATCTCTCAGAGATTGTAATAATTGGCGTGGCATCACACTTTTATCTGTGCCATGCAAAGTACACCTCTACCCCAATATAACGCAACCCGATATAACACGGGTTCGCATATAGCGCGGTAACTCCAGGGCTCCGGAGCGGGACTCAGGCGGTGCTTTAAAGAGCTGGGGGCTCCAGCTGCTGTGGAGAGCCTCAGGCCCTATAAATCACCACTGGAGCCCTGCCGCTGCTATCTCAGAGCAGCGGCAGCAGAGCTTGGCTGCCGATTTAAAGGGCCCGGGCTCCCCGCAGCGGCCGGAGCCCGAGGCTCTTTAAATCACTGTTGGAGCCCTGCTGCCGCTACTCCGGGGCTGCGGCAGCGGGGCTTGGGTGGCGATTTAAAGGGCCCAGGCTCCTCTGTCGGAGCCCTCCCACCGCTACCCCATATAATGGGGTTTCGCCTATAACGCGGTAGGGATTTTTGGCTCCCGAGGACCGCGTTATATCGGGATAGAGGTGTATTGTGTAAAATCATAGTCCAGTGTATATCAGAGGCAGTTGATAGCATTCTCAGAAAAGAGCAAGCTGGTTTTTGGAAAGGGTGTGGATGCACAGACCAGATCTTCACTCTACGAAACATAATAGAACAGTGCTTAGAATGGCAATGGCAACTCTACATAAATTTCATAGACTTTGAGAAGGCTTTTGATAGCATTCACAGGACCAGCCTATGGCGCATTCTGCGGGCATATGGAATTCCTTTGCATATAATCAACATAATCAAAAGCTTCTATTTCAACTTTACATGCAGTATTGATCACAATGAGCTCAATTTTGAAGTCAAAACAGGAGTATGTCAGGGGTGTGTCATGTCTTCAATCCTCTTCAACATTGCCATCAACTGGGTAATGCGGCGTACCACAGAAGACATGCCAAGAGGCATTAAATGGACACTTTTCTCATACCTTGAAGACCTGGACTTTGCAGATGATGTCGCTCTCCTATCACATACCAAACACCATGTACAAAAAAAAACCAACTCTACACAATGCATTCAGCCAGTAAATTGGACTGAAAATCAACCTCAATGAGATAGATATCATGTCTCACCATCATCAGTATGGATAGAGGATTATGTTCTCACCAATGTAGAAACAAACTTGGGCAGCACCATCAGCCAGGATGGTGGAACAAGCCAGGACATCTAGAAACAAAATCAATAAAGCCAGGAACACCTTCAGGAGCTTAAATACAGTCTGGAAATCATCAAAATACAACACCAAAACCAAACTCAAGATTTATCAGAGCTGTGTACTTTCAACATTACTTTATAGTGTAGAATGCTGGGGAATGAGAAAGTATGACATGCCCAAAGTGTCTTCATTCCATGCAACCTGACTCAGAAAAATCCTCTGTATCTTTTGGCCCAAATCTCAAACCAAGATCTATTGACACAGTGCAGCCAAGAGGATCTGAGCACCATCATTGCCAGGAGGTGTTGGAGATGGATCGGTCATGTGCTTCGGATGGAAACTGATTCCATCACCAGAGTAGCAATAAGATGGACACCTGAAGGCAAGCGAAAACGAGGCTGCCTGAAAATTACATAGGGAAGAGCTGTGGAAGCCAAGCTGAAAAACCTGGGGCACAGCTGGGGACCCATTGACAGACTTGCCAGAAACAGATAGGAGTGGAAGAGCTTTGTCACTGCCCTAAATGCCAGAGGCATAATAGGAACGTGATGATGATGGAGAACTTCAGGAACATCAGAGGATGTGCTCCATAGCTGAGCAGTGGATTTTCTGACCTCTTGTCCCTGACATTTGCAGGTACAAAACCCTGCCCCCAGACAGCATTCAAGAGTGGGAGAACTCCCAAGACTCCAGCAGCCTCCCTGCCCCATATAAAGGGAAGCTTCCCAGGTGAGAGAGGCTAACATAGAGGGAGGAGATCAACTGCAGAAGCATCTTTGGTGCTGAGGTGGAGCAACAGAAGAATCTAGCTATATAGTTAGAGCTGTGGAGACAGCCTGCCTGTGTTTTAAAGCAACCAAGAATACCAGGGAAATGGCTGGAGAGAGCCTGTATAGAAGGTCAGGAGAACAAAAAATAATTAAATAGACTGTGAGCACAGCTTCATTTTTTCTGGAGGACAGGGGTGGGACAAAAATGTTAAGAGAGCATGGGGTGTAATGAGCTGATAGCGAATTTTTACAATGATCTCCATCATTCCCTCCCTTTTCAGACCCACCAAGCCTGGCTCTGCGAAAAGGTCAGATAATTGCAAGATGAATTTTTTTTTTGCAGGACCCTTTGGCACTGAGTAGCCCCCTTCAGTGTGTATTATAGGGTAGCTGCATCCAGCAGAGGGCCTGATAGCATGTTCCCACCCCTTGTCTCCCTATAGAACAATTTGGGTGGAATTCTGCAAGGGGAAACTCCCAGAGTTCCTCTCTGATAGATCTTCTTGCAGGAAGGGATGATCTAGCTCTGAGTAAAGACTTCAAGGTTTTGCCCTGTAGCTGATAGCTATCAGTTAACTACATGGTAAATACCTCACTACATGTATCTTCTACTTGGCAATTACTTTGATACCCATTAGACGGAATCACCAAAGTAACGGTAATAAGATGTACCCTTTGGGAAATATAGAACTCTACAATAGTGGCCCCAAATATCACAGTCTGCAATAGTGTCATTACATGGCTCGGGGCTATTGCTATAGCATTAAAGCTAGGTGAAATGTTCTTCTCTTTTCTTTTAACAATCATTGGCATGACTTCAAATCTTGGAACCCAGTCCTGTACCCAATGAAACCAATCAATCAAGTTTGTCATAAAATTCAGTGAGAGCAGGACTGGGCCCTTATATTCTGCTACAACTCTCAATGAAGTTGGCCTCTGTTGTTATCATTGGCAATTGGAAAAGGTCCTTTAGTTTTTGGTTAGGGATTTTAACCAATAGAAACCCAGTAAACTTATTTGGGGGGGGGGAGTGGGGCATAAAATTTTGGGCAAAAATACTGTGAACAAAGAAAAAAAATCATAAACGTCAAAGATTTTCAAACACCTTGTGAACAGAAAAGTTTTCAATTTTAAACCAAAAAATCCTGCTCTAATCAGTGGCCATAACAAACCAGAACTGGTTGGGTTTTGTTTTGTTTTTTACTCCCAGTCTTTCAATCAATGAACTGCAAGCGGCAACTCAGAAGACAGAAGGGTTAACAGAACTATGGCTTTACTGGAGTGTTTGAAGCAGAAGCACACAGGGTCACAGGCTCCCTTGCAAAACTCACTGATGGGGAGGGAGCATGCCCGGGTTGAGAACTTTCTCTGTGTTATTGAAAGAGGTAGAAAAGGCAGTAAGTTCAATTAACTTTAAACCAGGGCCACAAACTAAACACAACTGCAGCAACTTCATCTCTCATTCTAGCTGTGGCAGTCATAAGGGTACTCTGCCTGAGAGTGTGCTTGAGTGTGTCCCTTGGGATCTATCGTATGAGGATACAGCCATGCTCCTCTCCAGCAAATATCTATCTCAGTGACAACTTTTTCCATCAGAACCCTCAGAGGCAAATCACTGAAGCAGTAACTGGCTCTGACTCTGCAGCACTAGGCAACAGGAGTGACACCAGTGAGAAATGTGGTTATCTGCATACATCACTGTATTTTAAAAGGAAATGGAAAGTATATTACAAGTGTGAACTCGCATTAAATAAATAAAAATCTGATAAAAAAAATGGTTAAATTTCCCCTTTTAAATTACAGTATCTATCTGTTGCAGATGTTTGTCTCAGGAGACTAATTGACAATTCATTTCTATATTCCTCCTGTCAAGCTACAATCTTGTAATATGATGACTCATGCATTCAGAGACATTGAGTACAGGGGGAAAAAATCCCAAATTTGAAATTTGACCTTTCTATCAGAGATCACCCAAAGATCATCTATTTCAATTAGATTTCTATTGCCCTTGCAGCTTATGTACAAGAGAGTATGAGACCTTAAATATGATTTCTGAGGTCACCAATTCTATTTATCAATGTTTAGATGCAAAAATTGCCACTGGTGAGTGAATGTGCCTGAAGCACTGCCTTAATAACCACATCTGTTCAAACAATGGATGATATCAACTATCATTACCATTTACTTGGTTGTGGAACATACCCCACACTTAGCTTGGTAAAACAAATTTGGTTCACCTTCATAGCATACTGCAAGGTCAGTAAATTTTCATGAAAAAATGGGTTGATCAGAATAAGTGAGTTGGAATGTTTTTAATCTTACTGGGTTGGGAGTGACTAAAATTTTAATTTTTATGTATATGTTTTCAAGACTGAAATATGCATGCACCTAGACCCTGGGCCAGGCACGCATTATACATCAAAATAGATATACAGAGATATACACAGTGAAAATATATTTTATCATAACAGCCAGACTATTAGTTGTGTACTGTCTACCCTTAAGGCTATGTGTGGAGTTGGGGTAGCAATGTGGTTTCCTTTTCTGCTTTTCTTAGTTAGCTGGAAATCATTACTCTGATTCAGAAATGTTTCCAATAACTGAATAGCCAAACTACTCTTGGGATTTTCTTTAACGAAATCATATGATAATACGAAGGGGGATTCTCTGACAGCCATTGTCATACCATCATAAGAGGGACAAGAAGAGCACAAAGACATCATCCTCTCGTCTTACTGCTTGCCCATATGGGAGTGCATCTCATAGCTTCCAACCCACCAAAGCTCAGATGTAGGACACTGTGTGGAACAGAGGGCCAATGTAAGTCAACAGGGTTTATATCCATTTACACACTATCTGAATTTGATTCAAGGACATCAAATGATGTATATAAATGAGATATGTCAAGAAAACCAAATTAACTCCTGCTGTAACTCCTTTGGCACCAGAGTGATTTCTAGCTCAGAGAAGCGTAGCAGAGTTCCTTGTTTGGCTTCCTTTTGATTAACTGCTTATGGAGTACAAGGCTCCTGGTTTGCATCTCACTTAGGCTACATCTGCACTTGGAACTAGGCATGTGATTCCCAGCTCAAGCAGACATACTCGTGCTAGCTCTCATCTGAGCTAGTACATTAAAAGAACAGTGTAACCACAGCAACATGGGCAGTGGAAGCAACAGCCCTGGCTACCACCCAGAGTAAGTACCCATCGGGTCCAGGTGTTTTTGTATTCAGAGCAACTAGCCAATGCTACCACTGCCTGTGCTACCATCGCTACACTACTAGTGCACTAGTTTGATGAGATCTAGCATGAGTATGTCTACTTAAGTTGAGAATCACACCTCAAATGATAGATAACCCCTTCATCACATTTCTGTCGGAAGTGTACACAGTGAACAAGATTCGGATTTCACACAAGAATAGATTAGAGCAACTCTATCCAAGCCTATGGAGATACTTGGGTTCTACACCAATGTTGGGGAGATCAGAATCCAGCTACCAAATGATGGATTTTAATGACTTGTTAAATCTACTCTTCTGCTGAGGTCAGTCAGCAGACACAGAATCTGACCTTTGAAAAGATGGGGGATTAATGTATTTAGTGTCAACAGAATTTTCTATCCTCTCGGTGCTATGATTCAGTGTTAATAATGTAACTAGTGTAAGACTTGTGTGAGAAAGGCGAGTTGCTGTAAGGAGGAGGGACATCCTTCATGAAGTAGAATGGTTGAGTGGGATCATAATAGGTGGAGTTGGGGCCTAAGCCTGCTCTCGTTGACAATAAGGGGACCTGATTCTCCATCATTTACATCACAGCAATTCTACATCATTCTAAATCTATTAATAAAATTGAAGTTACTCCTGATTTACATTAATGTGAGAAGAAAATGAGTATCCCATTGACTCTCTGGAAGATATGATCAGGCCCTCAGCTTACATGTGCTGGTGTCCTGTTCTCAGTCAAAGGCAAATGACCAAGGTTTTCTTTACCATTTCATCAGTGGTTGGTAACAGCTAATACTGTCTGTAATGACTGAGTTGACTAACACCTGGTTCCACTTTTGGGAGGATGAGTCTGCTCAGGAAACCCAGAAGTTGCTTTTGCTCTGGAATGGTTATTTCTTCCTTGCCTAAATATTAAATACTCTGCACTGAGATATGTATTTTCATCTGTTTTCTTTATACAACTGGGAGAAACTAGTAAAAATCTTTTCTGGCAGATTTAATAGTTTACACATTTTTACTATTAAAAGGTTTTTGGGTTTTTTTTGTATTCAAACTAAATTAATCATAACAAGCAACAACTGATCTAATAACTGCAATTTTGTGACTCTCTTGGTTTCATTGCAGTTTGTTTAATAAAATACAAAGGTTTGCCCTAGCCTTGATAGAGAGTAAAGTTCTGTTCCCAAAGCATTTTTTTCTTCTAAAATGTGGTTTCTTAGAATTTTACATCTATTGAACATGTTTAAGAACTATAAAATGTTGACCTAAAAAGCTGTTTTTTTTTAAGAGTGATTAGTAATTTTGAGTGCCTCAGTTTTTGGACTGCCAATTTAAGACACTCTTCTGATGGCCCATGCTCAGCATTTTCTGAAAAAAATACCCCTTTAAGGTGTCTCAAGTTGGACTGTAAAAAATAGAGACATACAAAATCACGAATCACTTTTGAAAATCTTAGCCATAATGAGTGAGGGGTTCTGAAAATAATCAGCTGAGAGCACTGGTTTAAGCCAGAAATAGCTTGTGTGGGTACTCTGCAAACTTTCCAAAATAGTTCAAATATACTTATGGAAAAATTGTATAGAAAATAATAGAGATTCTATAATAAAAATTCTATAATAAATGGATTCTATAGAAATTACACTAAAAGCATCTTTCATTTAATGACAGGTTTCAGAGTGGTAGCCATGTTAGTCTGTATCAACAAAAACAACGAGGAGTCCTTGTGGCACCTTAGAGACTAACAAATTCATTTGGGCATAAGCTTTCATAAGTTTTAGACCACGAAAGCTTATGCCTAAATAAATGTGTTAGTCTCTAAGGTGCCGCAAGGACTCTTCATTGTTTTTAAGTATCAGGGGGTAGCCGCGTTAGTC
>NC_048299.1:160334834-160379047 GCF_013100865.1 Trachemys scripta elegans
TCTACAAAAACAACAAAGAGTCTGGTGGCACCTTAAAGACTAACAGATTTATTTGGGCATAAGCTTTCGTGAGTAAAAACCTCACTTCTCTATGCATCCGAAGAAGTGAGGTTTTTACTCACGAAAGCTTATGCCCAAATAAATCTGTTAGTCTTTAAGGTGCCACCAGACTCTTTGTTGTTTTCATTGTTTTTGTTATTTAATGGACTTTTTTTTTAATAGAACCATCCGATAGAATATTATAGCAGAGATACAATTTTCTGTTAAATTCCAGAAGATATTTCATAAAGCATATAGAAAACCCCTATTGAATGTTTCTGTACATTACCATACTGTAAAGAATAATGCAAAAATGTTTCCCTGCTGTAGCTGTCAGCTGGGTAGAACTTTGAAGATAACAGTAATTCTGTGATGCGCAATAGATCATCAAGTTCATTTGTACTGGGGACATAAGATACAATTTGGACTCAAGCCTTCAGAGATTAACAGCTAACACACCAGTCCTGTGGTTTTCTCATCCTTCGTACCTTATCCTGCTATTTTTTTCAGCTAGCTCTGTACTGGCAGGGGGGTTAAGACTAATTACATTATTGCTACATCCTAAAACAGTAGCTATTAAGGGAAATATATTTTTCCCCTATAAATCAATGGAGAATAATTTAAAATGCTCAGAAAAGCAGCTCTAATCTGGTCTATATCCCACTATCAGCTGGCTTTGTAAGGTCTTGTTTTATGATGTACCCCCATCCTGCCTTTCACCTGACTATATCTCTGTTCACTCCCCTTGTGGATAAATGATTGCTAGCTATAATCTGCAGTAAAGCTGTTACATCTTTACCACATGTGTTGCTTTATTCCAGGTCAACTTTCACCTCCTGGGCATTGCCAAGACTAGATGTGTTGTCTCTGAACTTCTGTGCTTTTCATTCCATCATCTCACGATCAGTTACAAGGTTTGCCTTTACAATGCTGGATCTAGTGCTTCTCTGCATCCCTGGGACCTGCAGAAGGAGCACACACCTGATGAGAAAGTAAAAACGAGAGGAACAGTTTGAGTAATGTATGTATTAAAGGAGCAACTAATACACACACACACAAAAAGAGGAGAGAGAAATAAAAAATGCTAAATTATCAAAAGTGTGATAAGGAACAGATATGGTAACACAATCTGCTCCCTCTCCTTTAACTTCTCCTTCTCAAATTTCCTTCTTACATATCTACTTACATGGATCTTTTCTTACAAACACCAACACCTGAAACCTGAATTATGCCCTCCTTTGCCCAGGTATTTCAAGCTGAAACTGTGATTTTTCGGTCCTACTATTTCCCCTACCCAGCCCCAGCAGCAAAAGCATAGAGCCTGCATCATTCATGTGGAATATAAAAGGTGGCGAGGAAAAGAAGACAATCAATTTCTGTGTAGTCAGAGGGTCTCAGTTTTTGTTTTGGGGGTGTTGGAGGAAAAGCATAATGAGTTAAGTCATTTGAGAAGAGGGTTGTGATTTATCATTTCAGTCATTGTATTGTAAGATTATTACTGTCATTATCATATTAGTCTACTCTTAGCCCCTTTCTTAAGAGAAATCTAAAAGCACTTGAAAAAATATTAATTAAGCTTCACAAAAACCTTAGAAGGTAAGTAAGCACTATTATCCCCATTTTACAGAAGAGTAATGAAATGGCATAGAGAGGTTTATACATAGGGAAATACTGCCCACTTATTTCATACACCTGGGTAATTCACCAGATTTTTTAAGGGCTGTTAGATGAGGGCCAAAGTTTCCATCACATAAAAAATGTGAATCCTCATCCTTCTGTATGAAGGAGGCATACCAGTAAAACACTACTGCACCAACAATGTGATCCACTCAGGCAGATTCTTACGCCTATACAGAGTTCCACTGAAGTCAATGGAGTTCTATAAAAGGGCATAGACCAGAGTGAAAGTTTAGGGACTACCTTTTCAGCAAATGCCTTGCAAGGTAAACGCGTGTATTAAGAATTTGCTGGATTGTGGCCTTAGTGTTGTTTCATGTGTATATCTATTTTTAAAACACCCATTACTGGAGTTAAGCCCCTTTATATAGACAAATGGAAGTTTCAACTTTTGACCAGAGGGACACTTTAGTTTTCATCTGTTAGTTCTTAAAGATTTGCGTGAGTATCCTGACATTTGAGTGACATTTTTGGTCATCTTGAGTTTGTGCTGAAGTACCACAGCCTGTCACAACCTACCTATGTTTTAATCATTATTGAAATGCCTCTGATCGGCCCATGATGCTAGCCTCCATTGCCCACTTGTTAAATTTTCAAACAAGCACCTTTGTGCTTTCTTCCATGCTGCCCCTCATGTTTGGGAGGAGCTCCCCATAAAATACACAAAACTAACACACTATCCACCTTCAAATCCAAAACTCTCCTTTGCTTGACAATAGCTAGGCTGCTAATGTGCTGAGACCTCTTCCGATTATGCTGACCAATACTGTCTCCTCATTTCCTTGTACTCTCCCATCAGTCTGTATCCATTTGCTGTCTCTTGTCTTACACTTAGATTGTAAGCTCTTTGAGGCAGGAGGCTGTCTTTGTTGTCTGTGTTTGTACAGACCCTGGCACAGTTGGGTCCATGGCTAGGGCTACTGGGCACTATCTCAATTCAAATAATTGATAGATTTAATAAGAAAATGTGTCATTCTCTTCAAATAAATTGAATTACATGATCTTATAAATCATAGATCCTCTGGTTTTGGTCACTTGCACAAGGTAACCCAGCAAGTAGTGGCAATTCTGAGATTAGAATGAAGGAGGCTTGATTCCCACATTGCTGCTGTAAGTGCTGTCTCGGACGCACTTATATTTATGGTCCTCAGAAGTTTTTTACAGGAGCTTCGGTTGTTGTTGGTTTTTTTGCAATAGATATTTAATCAAATTACTGTAATCATCAACTAATAATTGTAAATCATAGGCACGATCCTTCCAACTCTTTACTTAGTGACTAGTCCCAATGAAGTCAATGTGCAGCCCGAGTCAAGTGAGTAAGGATTTGCAGGCTTAGTCCTCTCTACCTATTGCTAAAGTCTGTTGTCTGATTTATTCAGAGCTGTAGTGAGAATTTTTACTATTGCCAACCCCCCACCTTCAAAAATCATGAGTCAGGCCTCAAAAAAGATGACAATTAAAATAATAAGATATTATAAAAATAATATATTTGTGGTTCTTTTCTCTTGTTTTCTGGTATCTGAGCCTTTCACGTGCACTCAGGTTATGTTTTAACGCTTTTCTCCAAACTTTTTATTTAAAACTTAAAGCTAAGATTCTCATGAAAAAATACTTGTCTCCAGAATCTGAGAATTGAAGAAAAACATCAAATATCGCAAGAGAGCAATAAACAACACTGCTTTTTTGCAAGGCTGATACCATGAGCAATATCAAACTAACTTGTTTCCATAAAAGATCCATTACCCATCAGTGCATTAGACTGTTTGTTTTGAGGCTAGTTTTGAGAGAGTGGTTACAGTTTAATTCAAAGAAAAATGTATCCTGGAACCAATTAGAAGCAAAGGTTTTTCGACGCACACAAAACTGACACACAAAATGCTTTACAGATTTTTTAATTTGTTTCAATGAAGATACCGGTGCCTTAAATAGGATTCCAGTTTTGTTTCCAACCCATCCACAATCTTTCCCCTCATATTTTTTCTATTAAACAAGCTAATGAAGTAGCATGTGATTGTGATAGATACCCTAGAGTTCTCTTACTCTCTCTAAAAAAAACAATAATAATAAAATTAAAAAAAAAACAGGTCCACAAAGCATATTATCTTTTCAAATCAAAAGACTTTAGGGTATTTGGGAAGCATGAGACTGTGCAAAGATTGAATGAGATGCACTGCTGGCAAGCTTTCAAACTTATTTGCAGAAAAGGACCTCTTTTGTAAAAGTCTCCCCAGGAGTAAGGCAGTTAGGCACCTGCCAGTCGCCTGCAGTGGCACCATCCCACTGTGATGTTAATGAGAGCTGCAATAATTACAGGGTGAAGAGCTTGTCTTTTCCTGGACCTCCTCTCTGGGCTGCCTGTTCTTTAAAGCAGGGTCTTTTGTAATACTAATTACAAACGTTAATTAAACATTTCTTTGGAATTTTGCCCTCCATTAATAGGTCAGATAAACAGGGAATAGCAATGACAGACACAAGTCATTAGCAGCTGTATGAGAAAAATACAGTTTATTTGCTCCCTTATAATTTTTGTTCCTGCTTTGAGATCTTAAACTGATACTCCAAGCACTGAAGTATAGTGTTTGCTTTTTTTAATACAATAAAATTCCAATAGTTTCAAAGTTAATGAGAATATACAGCCAGATATTACCATTTTACTCACATTGAGAAGCCTTACTCTGCAAGTACTACCATTAATTTCAGTAGAACTACTTGAATAAGGCCAGATTCTGTCTCCCTTAGTCAAGCTGAGTAGTTCTTATTACATATCTCTTTCCACTGTTTTCATTATTATATCATGTGAGAAATGTTAGCAGAATCTGGCCCATAGTAAGGTACTATTCAGCATGAGGAAGGGTAGCAGAATCATGCCCTATATTTATTATTAATTATACTATTAGCAGGCCTAATCTGTTTTTATGCATTCCTTAGTCTAAACCATTAATTTCAATAATAGTTTTGTCTGCCTAAGAATCAATTTCAAGATTTGGCCCATAATTATTAGGCATGGACATACCCAATTAGGTCACAGTAAGAACAGATTCAGATCAACTGATGAACCTGAGATGAGTTTTGATGGAATCAGAAGATCACCCCAACCCTCTCTTTCTACCTTCACTTTAGAAGGAAAGTCACAACATAGCAACCAGGCAGACCTGCCATTTCTGAAACACTCCAATAAGCCCACAAACCTCACCTACTGCCCGTGACCCTAACACTAAAGGAAAACGAAAACAACATTTTGACTCATTGCAAACCCCATCACATGTAGCAGCCCCTCTATACTAGCACAACCTCTGTGGAAATGAAATCTCACCAGCTTTTTGAAGGGCAAAGTTTCCATTCAGTAGGATCCAGAAAGTAGACTAACAGATCTGCTTCCTCCTGAAGTTGCCAACCCCAGGTGAGGGGTAGAGAACTGGCCAATTCCAAGGGTAGAAATGGGGAGCGGTCTGCCTAGTCTCACTCTGAAGACTATCACTGGAAGAAGGTACAAATGGTTACCAACCTCTACCCAGAGATCCTGCTGCCTTGCTGGAAGTTTATTCATGCTAAATTTACCCTTGACATCTTTTGTGGTTCACCTGTCTCTAATTATTTAGCTCCTGGATTCAATCTCCTTTGACTCCTGATCGTTATTACTCAGAAGTACCCACATATTTCAGGATCCTAACATCAGTAGGTAATTTGTGGTGTAAATGTGAATCTTAAGGGGAAGACTCACAGATTTTAAGTCCAGATGGGATCATTTTGATAATCTAGTTCAATCTCTTACATAATACAGACCATAGAACTTAATTCAGGAATTCCTGTATAAGGCCATATCTTCTGGATGAAACAGAGTATATCCTTTAAGACAAACATCCAAATTTGACTTAAAGACTTCAAATGATGGAGAATCCACTACATTCCTTAGGAAGGTTCTGCAATGATTTATTACCCCAGCTGTGAAAATGTGCACTTTATTTCCAGTCTGAATGTATCTGCTTCAGCATCCAGCCACTGGATCATGTTACGCTTTGTCTTCTAGATTAAGGAGTTCTTTTTTACCAGAAATTTTACCCCTGTAGGCCAGGACCAAGTCACCTTTTAACCTTCTCTTTGATATGCTAAATAGATAGAGTTTCTTAAGACTCACACAGTGAGAGGATGAGCCTCCTGAGACAGGGCAAGAGTTATTGCTGCACTCAGACTCCCCCAACTGTTATAGTAAAGTTCTATATCATTTAACAGAAAATGATAATTTTCCTGTAGGTTTTTTTAAACCACCCTATAAGAATAATAAAGCATTATGTTTTATATACAGAATTCTATATGAATTAAAAAATAAATCAAAAAGCAAGCCCAAGTGCAGTGGAGCTCTGTTGTTTTTCCCCAGATGACTTCGGTGGAACAATGCCAATTTACACCAGATGAGAATCCGGCTCCATGAATTTAGGAAGAGATATAAACGCACCTCTAATTTATAAGGGTTTAGAAGAAACTTTACCTGTCAGCAGGCTATGCTATTATTGCCTATGGTACATTCCTCCACAGCATCTGGCACAGACCACAGTTAAAGATGTAATACTGGGCTAGATGTACCACTAGTCTGATCCGGTGTGGCAATTCCCATTTGCTATCACTAGAAAGGGTTTCATTCTTCAATAAATTCTATAGGTTTTTAATAATAATTTATACAGCCTCTATTGGTTTCATCCCTATTAAATTTTACAAGACTTTACAATAAGGGGAGGCTACAGCAGGGAACCCAAGGCAGCTTTACAGGAGTGCTGGGAGAGTCACTGAATCAACACATCTGTCACCCCATCCTCTCATGTGGGAATGTGCCTGGCCTCCAGCAGAGCAGGGCTTGCAGGAAGCCTGCGCCATCATAACCCCTCCTTCCACCAAACAGACTCGCTGCGGCTGGAGACTAACAGCCTGGCTTGCAACCTAGCCTAAGAGCTTTGTTATGTTCATACCAGCCTCCAGTTCTGTCAACATTATTCTAACGAGCCTCAATCTTCAAGCTGACTGAACCATCGCACTGCGATAGAGTTTTGAATACAACATTTTTGGACCAGGCGCAGTTCATCTAGTCCAATTCTGTTTTCATCATTCTGGCCTTTAGAAGTTATTTGAGAGGAAAATACTTTTGTTCTCACTGTTTCCAAATGCTGTCTCTACTTCCAGCACCGGTCTAATATAAAAGAAATTTACTCCGCTTACAAATGTGTACGTGTTCCTGTGGGTACATAAATTGAAGAGGCAGAGAGATACATAGGTTTAAGAAGCAAGCACTGCACATGTACTCAGTGCTTTTTTATAGACCTTTTTAGTGCACACACTTACTGTGAATGCATGGTTTATTGTGTCAATGGTCTGTGGATAATACTCCCTATATACCTATTGGCATGATAAATTATAATGACTTTATATAATAAAGTTAAAACCCTAACACAAATGCAAAAAAGCAAGGAAATTTTATCCCTAACGCATCCCTGTTGTGTCTAAATTGGAGCTGTGTGTACCCATCATTTTAAAAAAATGTGACATGAATGTAAAAATGTTGAACATCTTGTGCACTCTGAAACTTCTCCAGCTTTCAACAGATTTGGCCTATTTTCCATCATTTGGCAATAATTGGGGGAAAATGTTATCCTTGATCTCATTGACAACTATCCTGTATTCCAATGAGTGGAATAACATGTTGGGGTGGGGGGGAAATCTAGTTTAGGTGCTTATATCATTGATCAACATGTTAGAATGTCAGCTCATGTACCACCAGTTAACCCTACAGTGTTGCATGTGACACTGACACCCATGAAGGAGTTACATTCCAGCTTTTGGAAGCTGCTAGGATCAGTGGCATGCTTTAATATACCTCAGCCAAGAAGAGTTTTTGTTTGTTTTGTTTTCTGAATAGGAAATGCTTCTAGCTGTGTTTCATTGTGTGACCTACTGATTGTCAGCAGGACTGGGAATCAGGAGAAAAGGCTCCACCACAGATTTCTTTTGAAACACTGAACAAGTCACTTGGGCCAATATTTTGCAAACTGTTCTTGGATATCTCGTTTTCTAGGTGCTGGACCACTTAAGCCTGACTTTCAGAGATGCTGAGCATAATTCCAGCTGTAGACAGCAGAACTGCAAGTGCTCAGTGCCTCTGAAAATCAAATCCCAGTGTCTCTTAAATTTAGCTTCTCCTCAATGTATTCAGCATAAATTAGGATATCAGAATCTGGTCCTATTCTGGTATTTTTCATACTCACCTCTGGAATCTTTAATTATTGCTCCAAAAATATTTCTCACCAATATGTATCTTACCCCTTCCAACACAAGAAAAGATAAGAAAATATTTGCATTTTATTAACTGGATCTGAAGCTGTGGGACAAGATTTTCCTGACCTAAGAGGGAAAAGTTTTCAAATTGCTGCAAAGGAAATCAACTGAGAGACTTCCACTGCCTTTAGCAGGGGATAAATGACTAAATTATCAGGGAATGCTTTGAAAATTTACCCCAGAATGACTAGAAAGTGATCAGATGGACAAAAGAAAATCTAGTAACAGAAATGGATGGGGTTTCCAACCCCACCATGCTACAATGGGAGCTTCTGAATCACCATACATAGTATCATACTATTTACCTATTGTGAACCAATGGATCGAGTGCAACTGGCTGTACAAAATAGAATGATGTCAGTGCTGCAAGAATGTACGATGCCAGCACTGGCTTCTTGGAAGTGCCATTACTAGAGCTGGTTGGGAATTTTTTAACAAAATGTTTTTTCATCAGAAAATGCCAATTTGTCAAAACTAAAACTTTTCTGATGAATTTTTCAACTTGGAAAAATGTAGATTTTTTTTAATTGTCAAATTGTTTTCTCCCAACATTTTTTAAATGAAAAATTCCAGTTGTCTGGTGCAAAATGACTTTTCATTCTGAAACGTAAGATAATTATAGTTTAAAAATTAAAATACAAAATCGTAGAAATCAAAACATTTCATAATTATTAAAATGAAACTTTTTGGTTGACCTGAACTTTTTTTTTTTTTGTATTTTCAATTCACAATATTTAGTTTTAAGATGTTGATTTTTCATCCCAATTCAGAAAGGGAAATTTTTTCAATATTTCAGAAATGTTCACAGGACAAGAAAACAGCTTCCCACATGATCTACTCTATGGCTATTGAGAATGTTGGTAATGTGCATTTTTAAGCACTCCTGGTATGATGCCTGGGAAGAATTTCAAGAACATCTGCATAGGAAGCAACGGGCATCCTGAGATTTTTGGCATTTGTCTATAGTTGCAAATATGAATTTTACAATCTGAACAAATAAAGAGCTCTGGCTGCAAGCAGAGAGTGATGTTTTCTTGGTTCTGTCACTGGAATGTAAGATACTACAATACAAAATGAAAGTAACTTCTCTTCATAGAGGAGAAAAAATAGACCAATATTACTATTTCTGGCTGTGAAATTAAAGCTGTGAAAACGTCATTCTCTCCAATGACTGTGCTTTGCTGCGTGACTTCCACTGTATTAGCAGCATTCATACTGTCCCGTACTTAGGGCCTAATTGTGTCCATAAGGCCTTTGCTGGTGCACCGGGGAACTACCCCAGTGCAGCTAGCATTCCAGCAGTCATTGAAAGCCTCAAAGAAGCACAATGCAACCAGAGTCTCTGAAATGCACAGTAAGAATAGATCCATTGCTATACATCTTAAGGGGATGCAGGGTTGTCAAAGGTCATGCCTCAAGGTTGCCCTGTTGGTGTGAGGATGGATGCCGCAATTACCTCATATGTCATTCTCTGGGCAGCAACAACCCTGCGGTCTGGTTCTGGGTGATGGGGTACAGCCCTCCAGCTGTGCCTCTTGGTGTGTCCACTCCCTTCTGAGGGATATAAAGCAGTCCAAACAAAACGGAAATTCTTCCATGGCCCTCAAAAGGCCAGGCCCTCTTCCTTGTGCTGAGGCTTTCAACACATCAGCCTGTTTTCTTAGGGGGTCAGGCTGGTGGCATTCACACACTTACTTCAGTTAGTGCCACCAGTCTGGGAGCTCTGGGCCCTAGCTCTGCTTCCTTCTAAGTACCACCCTTATTGCACTGAGCTCCTCCTTGCACTGAGCTCAGGCCTGACAAGCTCACTGGGCTGATTGTGACCACAGGAGTTCCTTAACTCCTGTTTTCCTGGTGGGTGGTAGGGGAAGTCACCTGGCCCATCAAAATGGGGCATTTCTTTCCACAACTAAAAGAGATGGCTGGCTGATACAGGAGGACGTCAGTTCATAGTTCGTCTATTTCCAGCTTCTTTACTGGATGGCTAGCAGCACCAACTAGGAACAGCTTTCATACTCAGAGAAGTGCAAAGAAGGACCACAATTATGTCTAGCTCCTCATGGAGAATCCAAGTGGGATCCTTGTGCCATGCCCTCTTCTGCAAATCCACACAGTGGTTGGACAGATCATGTTCCATAGGAAGGTTGTGGGAAATCTTTATAACTTAATCAGTACACACTGGGAAGTATAATAGGCTGGTTTGTGACAGTGGTCAGTGCTGGAAATAGAAAAGGAATACGCTAACTCTGTAGTGGAAAAGAATGAGGTAGGGAAATTCCACAATCTTCTGAGAAAATGTAATATTCTGTTCTTGTTATTCAGTGATAAATTACACCATCAGATATGCAAAATTATTTCTGAAAAAGAACCTTTCGTCATTTTCATAATTGACTCACATTGTAAAACTTTCGTGTGACGTAAACTCTCAAGTTACTGCATGGCAAACACAAGGTAGTAATCATAAATATTTGATGTCAAAGGCACCAAATTCAATATACAGAAAAAAGGATGATGTATCCTCATTCAAAATAGATGTTACCAAAGCACGTGCACAGGAATATCCATATGCGGATATGATCTGCTCCTCCCACAACACACAGCCACATACCACCAACAGTTACTTAGGGGTGTTTTTAAAGATACAATTCCATATTTAATATTATAGTTGTGTTGGAAGCATGGGGTGATTCATCAACCACCATTCATGTAAAAAGAAGCAAAAAAAATGACAAAGATTAGAAAACAATCTGTTCTTCATAATAGATCTGATTCTGCTCCCACTGAAGTCATTGGCAAAACTCTCATTTTCATCAACGTGAACAGGATCAGTTAAAATAGGGAATTGTACAGGGGCTGAGGAAATTGCTGATTTTATGTGCCATTCTTATGTGAAATTCAGCTAGCAAAGCCATCTCATTCTTTGATCACGGCTCATCATCTTAGGACTGCAAAAAAGTCTCTGAATCTATGTTCAGCTCTGCTGGTCTCATTCAGAAGGGACACAATTGGGTCCTATCCCGCTCTGGAGGCATTTTTTTCCCCTATAGAGCTGCAGACTGCAATAACTGCCACAGAGGCTTAAGATCACCATTCAAGTGCCTTCAACAACACTTTTGGGCTAAAGTCCATTGTACATTTAAAAAACCTGAAGTTACTGTGATCTCCTTGCCAGTGGGTGACATGGACCTTCAGGTCCTGAATAGTATCAGAGGGGTAGCCGTGTTAGTTTGAATCTGAAAAAAGCAACAGAGGGTCCTGTGGCACCTAACTTCTGTTAGTCTCAAAGGTGCCAAAGGACCCTCTGTTGCTAGGTCCTGAATAATAACTCTAGCTTTTAATTCACCTTTTCAGAAAATGAATTCAATGTTAGTGAAAACTATCAAATCCATATCTTGGGAAACTAAAGTCAATTTATTTCTAGACCAGATACAATATGGAGTGAGGCAGTGCAAGCTCCTCAGACATTGTATTGTCAATAGGCTTCAAAATTGACCAGTCGGGTTGTCTCTAAAGGTGAGTGAAGGTTTCAAGTCACCATGTAAATTCAGTCCTTGGGATCTCTCTTTTGAGACTGGGAATAGAAGAGTAAGGTCATGCTAAGTAACCTGGGGAGTTTTGTGTGTGATGTGGACACTCGTGCCCTATGAACTGGATTGAGTTCACCTTATTAATTCTCTGTACATATCTATAGGTTCATTTTTCTTCAGTATTTCTATCCATCAATCTCAGAAAGCCCTCTCTCTCTGTGACAATGTCCATAACCCGAAGGCAGGCAGTAAAGCAGCTCTACCACTCCAATGCCTCCCAGCATTGAATGCAAGAGTTACAGTAGGAATATACTTGGCCCAGTGTTCCTTTAAATCATCCCATATGGCCAATCTCTTGCGTTTAGAATACATTATGAGCCAGATCTTCAGCTGATATAAATCAATGTGCCCACAGAAATTCATTTCTGCATCCATATTCCAATGATTTTGTGCACCATTATTTTCCACTCCCATGTGCAATAATTGTATCTGTTAAAGTATTTTTAAGAGAGACAACGTGAGGAGGTAATATGTTTTACTGGACTGACTTCTGTTGGTGAGAGAGACAAGCTTTTGAGGTACACAGAGCGCTCAGTTCATAGGGCACAACAATCCACATCACACAAATCTCCCCATGCTATTTGGCATGAGTTTACTCATCTAGTCACAATCTCAACAGAGAGAACAAAAACTGAATTTAGATGGTGACTTGAGTCTGCAGTCACCTGTAGAGGCAACCCTGGTGGTCACTTTTGAAGCCTATTGGCAGTGCAATGTTTGGGGAAGCTCACACTATCTCATACTGCACCTGGTTTAGAAAAAAATTTACTTTAGTTTCCCAAGATATGGATTTGATCGTTTTCACTAGCATTGAATTAATTTTCTGAAAAAGGTGAATTAATGGCTCTTTGTAGCTCGAAAGCTTCTCTCTTTCACTAACAGAAGTTGGTCCAATGAAAGATATTACTTCACCCAGCTTGTCTCTCAAATATTCAGGGACCAACAACACTGCAAAAAATATTTTTAACATAAATAGCTTAAAATACACACTGTTTAATCTGATCTTCAAATAAGTATGATTGCAAATGATGAAGGAAAATATTTCATTTCAACAGCCATGGAAGAAAGAAAAAACAAAAGAAAATAAACATTAGAAGGTATGTCAACACTATTAGGAAAGGCTGAAAACAACAGAAGATATTTGATGTCAAAGGCACCAAGTTCAACATACAGAAAAAAGGATAATGTATCAGAAGACCCAATAAAAGACAGTGGCAAATGAGAAGTAATAGCTGACAGAGAAAATGGAATTAGAGAAATTCACAGGGTAAGAGAAATGAGGATTTTTAGATGTTTTGATATATGTAGTATTATATCACAGCTTTAAACATATTTGTCAGGGCTTTAAAGATGCCAGGACATTACTGATGTTTATTTCATCTCAGAATATTTATCAACCCTTAGCCTCACTTTCCCCACCTCAACACACAGACTTTTGATTCCCTACAGGTCCTCAACCTATCAAAGAAAAAATAGTTTTAGTCTCCCTGCCACCAGCTCCAAGCAACTCCTGGAGGATTATCAGCAGAGTCCACTAATGTCAAAATATGTCTTTACACATGGTCTTTGAGGGAGCCATAACATGAGCCTCTGTGCAGCTGGCAGAGGGGCTGATTTGGTAGCATCTGATTTCACGAACTTGAAAGACTTATATCTCAATCAGGCTCTGCCACTGCTGAGTCACGCAGCCTCCTCACTCGGCATCTGCAGAGCAAGGCTCTTAAGACAAACAGTGCCGTTCATGGGCAACTGCAAATCAGCTATGCTAAAGATTGTTACTAACCATTCCTAACCCAAACACATATAGAGTGTGATATCATTTTAAGCAGAAACTGCTTTGATGTTTCCATTAAAACAGTTTTAGAGGATAAAACATACTAAGTTGAGAAACAGTGAAAACAGATTAATCCAGGTTATCTGAGATCACACTATATTTATCGTTACTTACATTACCTTTAGCTTTTAACAAGTGGTTAGTAATGGTGGTAGCTATTCAGTGGCCTATGTGAAAGGAGTTGGGTGGGTCTCTGTCCATTTCCCAGTGTGCAAATGTTAATTTTCAATATCAGCATGTGTGGTTTTTTTTATCATGGGTTGGACTGTATGTGGGGGAGGGGAGGTGCTAGCATAAATAGTTTCCCTGTCTGTGTCCTTCATTTAGGTGGCTGGCTGAATTGCAGCCCATGTAGATCTCTGAGCTCTGGTCAAGTGTAGGTAGTCTCTTGGTCTATCCAAGGCCGTGATCAAGTGTCTTGATGTTTTTGGTCTTTTGGCCTCAAGATGAAAACCTTGTCTTTGTTTCTGGGACCTTGAAGTGAAAAAATTCTCGAAGTTATATCTGTGCAAGGGCTAGAACCACTAGGCACCCTGCAGGAAGTTGCAGACAATGAGGCCATAGCCTTTCTTCACTACATTGACTGCCCCCATTTAAGAGATGGCAAAACAACTACACTTCCCTGTACTTCTTAGAGTTCAAGCAGATACGGTACCTTCTTGAGGCACATTGGCTCTTATAGCTTCTGCTGGCTAAGTACAGCTTTTCACCATTCCAACACAGGGCAGTGGTGATAAGACATAGTGTCATAGTATTATCATTAATAATACTCTTATCGCTAATGCAAAAAGCCACAACCACAACTGGTACTAACTCACACCACTGTTTTCTGTCTCAGACAACAGGCCAAGGGCAATGGAGACTGAACTATAATCTTACCCCCTCCCCACCCAGAATGATCTCTTCAGCTCAAGATTTAGGCACAATGCTGGGCAGTGTGATAAGTTTCCCTGCTCCTCTCTGTGCTAGGTGTATGTGTGGAAAGGGGACTTCACTCTCTAGGGCTATTGATCCAGTACTTTTCAACAGCACTAAGTTCTCTATCTCTCACAGACACAAACACACAGAGAAATGGCAGAAATGTGTTGTTTTGAATTTTAACCAATTGCTCTACAGCGTACAACAGCAGTGGTTGTCATTCTTAATGGCACAAGAAGGAAAGTCAGGACAGATCTTTGTCCTACTGGTCCCATGGCAGACAGACAAAAGGAGAAGCTGTTCTCTTTTTTTCATTCATTCATTCATTTATTTATTTATTGCTTTTTCTGAACAGCTTGACTGGCAGACTAGAGGATAATCCTGTTCACAGTTAATATGCAGTAACAGGATTGAGGAAAACTGACTTAAGCAGCTTTCATCTGGGTCAGGATACATCGATATCATATTTAAAGATATACTTTCTGTTCTCCTGAGCAAAGATAAATGACTTGACATCAGGCTTTAAAAAGAAAACCCCTTGGAGACATGGCTACTTAATTATTTGACTGAGTGACATAGTTTTCTCCCACAGACCATGTTTGCTTTCTTTACAGGTGATGGAGTGGTGTGAGCCAGTCAGTGAAAATGCTTTTCCTCCATTACAAAATGTAGTATACAATAGGAGCTTGATTTGCAGAGGTGCTGATCATCAAAAGCGCCAATTGAAGTCAATGAGAGCCTGTGAGTGCTCAGCACGTCAGAAAATGAGGCCACCATAAGTGTCTATTTCTCAGAGTAGCCCATTATCATTGCCATCTTGTGACAGAAATGGAACCAATCATACTATGGGGACCAGCAGACTTGTGTCACTTCACAGGCACATGGCACAGGGATGGCTATTTCACCAACTTGGATTTTTAATACTCACAGACATGATTCTCTCTGATAATTATGTGGGCAATTAGGGTTCTTTATTTTTACAGTAATGGCATTGATAAACTCCAACAAGCTCAAACCTTTCAGTCCTGGATTTCCTGTATGATATTGGAACTGAGGGATTTCTTTCTTTCTTTCTTTACAGTTTTAAAACAAATTTTAAAAAGAAAATAGTAGAAAAAAAATGCAGGCTGTAATAAAGCAAATTACATTTCCAGTCCAGTTTATGAATGACTGTAGCAAGCTTTTCAGAAATCTTAATATCTATCTTGCATAGCTTGACTATAAAACATTCATATTGGACATTTGCTTTGTCTTTGATCCCCGTAGGACCAAATTCAGCCCTGACAGAAGCAAATGCAACTCCATTGGCTTCAGAAGTGTCAAAACTATTTACATCAGGGTTTCATTTTGCTCTTAGGCCCTTTGCTTCCAGAAGTTACATCGGCACATTATAATGGAGGTCAGTTGGTAACACTGGATGCAAATTCAAGAGCCAGGTAATTTTACTGGAGAATCATTAAGCGTATCAATGTTGTTAGAGGATAGACAATATGGATCTGATCTGTCTTCCGTTGAAGTCAGTGGGAGGTTTTCCATTGACTTCAGTGGAAATTGGATCAGCCTGCAGGAAATTTGTGGTGTGAATAATCACTAGCCACCAGACCAGGATGGCTATCCACACTCTACCTCCCTCCTCAACTTTGTATTCTGAGCTACAGATTTTTTTTGTAGTACCATAGTACCTGGAGCCAGAACAATCATGGACCTTTTGTGCTAGGTGTTGAAATTAACACTCTAAGATCGTCCTCCTCTAAAACAAAACAAAACAAAACACACACAGGAAAGGATCAATTTATACATTTTTAACAATTATCAGTGACTATTTAGGGGAAAACAAGCTTTATTAAATTATATATATATATATCAAAAATGACATATACCATTTTCCTTATTGGGTGATATTCTGGCTCCATTGAAGTCAATGGCAAAACTCCTACTAATGTCAATGACACCAGGATTTCACACCTAATTTCCTGATAATATCACAATATTCAAAATAACTATTTGCATGTGCCCTTATTCCTTTAACTACAAGGAGCCAGATTCTGACCCCACGCTCACATTTCTGTAGTATCTTACTCACATTGAGTAGTCCCACTGAATTCAATGGGAGTGTTTGTAGAAAAGATACTATTCAGCATGAATAATGGTGGTAAACTGTCCCTATGGAAAGTATTTTTCAGAGCTTTGATACGTTTGGTACACAATCTTCTCATACTAGCCTCAGGATGTTAACAATGTTCAATTAGGAAGTTTTTTTTCCTTGTTGCTGGATTTTATTTAACCAAATGAGATTATTTCTAATAACAATTTGCTAGAAACATTAATAACACTTCCAAATTAGGTGATGTGAAACTTGCTTTTATATTTCCAAATAAACAAAACCTTCGGGCAACATGCTTCCAAAATAATCTGCACAGAATTCAGCAAAAGTCCCTGTTTGGCTGAAAACTTAACAGGAAACAGAATACTTTCATAAGATAAGGACTTTCAGTTACTTTCATTCCCCTTTGTTGCAATGTGTGGCAAAGACTGAAGTTTAAGGTAATCTCAGAACTGCCTAGTGCAATTTACAAATTAAACAACTTTTTGCTTTGCAAAGTCTTTGATGGAGTTGTTCTGGTGGGAATGGAAGGTCAGCTGTCAAGAAGAGTCGGAGATTTCTGTGTTGCACTATATCAGGGGTTCTCAGACTTTTGTAATGGTGACCCCTTTCACACAACAAGCCTCTGAATGCGACCTCCCCTTATACATTAAAAACACTTTTTTTATATATTTAACACCATTATATATGCTGGAGGTAAAGCGGGGATTGGGGTGGAGGCTGACAGCTCACGACCCCCCATGTAATAATCTCATGACCCCCTGAGAGGTCCCAACCCCCAGTTTGAGAACCCCTGCACTGTATGATGTATCGAACACAGTGTTGGCATTGCAAGCTATCATTTTAAGGGTATGTCTACATTTGAGTGGGTGTGTCTACATTTGAGTGTGATTCCCAGTTCTCATAGATGTACCTAGGTTAACTGCTCGAGCTAGCACCTAAAAATACCAGTGTTTCCGCAGCAGCCCAGGCAGCTGCTTGGGCTAGCCACCCTGAGTACAATCCTGCCTGACTCCCTAGCTACATGCTTGGGTGGCTAGCCCAATCGTCACATGTGCCGGCACAAACAAACATATTGCTATTTTCATGATCTTGGAATTACGTCTCTCAGCTCAATGTAGACATTGCGGGGAGGGGTTCCGAGTTTTGCTTGCAGGCTTCTGTAGGGAAGAGTCAGCCCAAAAAGAGACAGCCTAGAACAAGGGGGTGAATTGTGGCTCTCACCTGCTTGTATTTCTCTGTTTTGGGGAGGTTTGTGTGTTGTCATTCCGAAGTCTAAGAAAATAAATGGTGTTACATTGCAACCTTCCCTCTAGATGACTTTGTTTTTATCTAACTTCTCTCTGTGTGTGCTGTGAACATAACACAGTAGGTGTACAAAATAAAAGATTAGAACTGTACGGTCTCTGACCTTCTAACCTCTCAAGATCACCTCTCTCTTCAAGTGGTCCGAGAGCAGAATTCAGAGTCCTGCTCAATAATCGCTAGGATGGCCACCACTTCAGAAATTATTCCATAACCTAAGACATCTTCAGCTTAAATGTTCCTTTTTTTTAAACTTTATCCCTTTTCTTAATACTTTAACTTGTAAGTCATGTTGCACAATTTAGAGATTACTTTAAGCCCCAACCTTTTCCTCAGTGTGTAGCAAAAGTAAAGGAAAGAATTAAGAGTCCTGATCATTATTAATACTTCTAGAAAGTATCCTGCCATATGTTATGTTTTTGGCTGGACATTACTCTGAATAATACTCTCTTTTTTATGATTAATAAGTCCACTGCCTCATTTGTGAATAGAGCCTTCCAACATTTGTAGAATTATGGCCCATCTTACCCATTGCTTAGTCATATATATTTGCCTCATCACTTTGTACATATTTGCTATGTTGTACATATTTAACTCTTTCACTCTTTCTTCTTAGGTCAATCCCTCCAGTCCCTGATCATTTTGGGGAGTTTTTTGAACCTCCCGCAGTTTGTCAATGGTTTTCTGGTAATGAGGTGCACAGCTCTGAGAGTGTTATTCCAGAATATTGCATCAGACATGCAGTTTTGTTAGCTAGCGGTAGGTGGTTTGCCCTGTTCACTAACAATGTAAAAACATGTCTATATGCCACTAGGCAAAGGATATTCTGAGTCTGTTTTTGTCATATAGTATATGTACTGTAGCAGAATTGAACATATTGAAATGTATCATGCAATAACTGAGAGGTAAACTTATCACTCTTGAGAGGCATATCTGCTAGTGAATAAGGAGGATACCCCTACTGAATGGTAAATTCCAATCCTCAGTCAATGTCAACACTGCATATTCAGTTTACCCAACTTCGTATCTTTAAATCTTTCCTTTTGGTAAAAATCCTTCAAGAGTTGTAGCTGCTACTATGTGTTGAAAAACTATCCTTTTAGAGGAGGCCCATAAAAGTACATGCAAAAAATAAAGTAGAAAAATAAGAACAGATTCTTTAGATACTCTCCCTGTTTTTTATGTTAGAACCTATGAATAATTCAGTGTTGCCAACTCTCACTAGACTTGTGCTAGTCTCACAATAATTGGTGTCTTTCTTAAAGCCCCAGTTCCCGGAATCAAGTGATTATGGGAGAATCTCAGCTTTCTTTTCTTTTCTTTTCTTTTCTTTTCATTCTTTCTCTTTATAAACAATAGTTTCTAGCCCTCACGGTTGTGAAGAAAAGCTTGAAAATTTGCTTCCTAAGCACCCTGAAGGCTCAGAAACCAGAAGACAAATAAAAAGAATCCAAAATTAATTTTTAAGCCAGTTTCATGATTTTTTGAGGCCTGACTCATTATTTTTGAATGCTTGGGGTAGGGGAATACAGAGATATAAACACATGTTGCTGTAAATGGGTGGAGTCCTCATCCCACTCTAAAGAAAAACACCCATACATTCCATTTCTTGGGGCCTGATTTACTGATAGAAAGGCACTTCTGGAATAACTATATGAAACACAAGCCTAAAGACTTATCTTTAGTGTTGGCTGCACCTATGATTTCTTCTTCCAGGATCTATCTTTCCCAAACCCTAGCTCACTCTGCCAGAGGCCTACTCCCACTTCCTCTGCATTGGTAATGAGCCAACTGCACCCCAGCATAACCAAAATCCTTTGAACAAGGCAGAGTGCCACAAGCAAACATGGCCAGTCTATTACAATTGCCTACCCATAATAAAGTATCACCCCATTACATTTGTTCTTTAAGGCTGAAAAATAAATGCATCTTCCTATCTACAGCCTGCAGTTTAATGCAAATATCTATGCACTGCTGTGGTCCACTTTTGCAGAGATTGGTCATAAGTTTATTGACTTTGACTCGTGGCAAAAAAGAAGTTGGACCCCTTCTACCAGAATGCAGTGACAATACTCAATGTGCTAGGGCTGTGTCTTTCTAACGAGTCTTTTTAACTGATGTAGTACCATGGAAATTTGCAAGTTTACTCTTTCTGATGAACATCTAGAGACATGCAAGAAGTCAGAGTTCTGGCCCCGGTGCCTTTGGGCTTTACAATAAGGGCACTGGCACCACTAATGTAATGGAAATTATGCTAGTACAACGAGAAGTTTAGCTTTGTGGTGCCTGCTGCTAAATTTAGACAAGGCCACCCTGAGGTAAATGAGACCTCTATTTGCTATTCTCTATGGACTGCTGTTGAGCAACTGCATTGTCTCAAAATCAGGATTATTATCCTCTCTGGTCAGACAGCAGGTGAAGCAATACAGCTTTCCCACTGCTGTGGATATTCAAATTCATCTTCATGAATACAAGCTATATATGTTCAAGGGGAGGAAAAACTGCTGTTAATTAGAACTTGCTAAAGATTTAACTTTATATGAAAAAAATGATTTGCCTCATCATTTTATGCTTCCATATGAGCTCATCCATCATACAACTGTGCTGCAGAACCCTGCTTCCTGAGATAGAGAGGGACTGAGAAATAAAACAAATTCTCGCACCAGCACAAAAGCATATTTCTGGTCCATATATATTAGCAAGATAACGTCTTGCACTGATTCCTTATTAGGCAAGCTGCAGCACTAAAGTGTTATTCATGAAGCTATGCATAATGATAAAAGCAATCTACCTGACAATATTATGGGTAAGTAAATGTGGAAACAGAGTGGGGAAAAGTATTTCCTTGCTTTGTGATGCAAAAAAATTGTTTTCAGCCTATTGGTCCTTGAAAGACAGATGGTTCTACTGTGGAGAGTTACACTATGCAGCACATTAGATCAAAGTGTAGCTTGAACCACCTGAGTTTTTAGGGCCACCCTGGCTCCCATTTCAGCTGGGTTACTACAAATGCTGCCAAGTTTTGGCCAAGTGCAGCCAAAAGGAATGAGATGTCACATAGAGAATTGGGGAAAAGGTAATCTCCGCATTCCCAAAGATGTCTGAAGTGGATAATATTTTGCTTTATCCCTCTTAATTTTGTGGCTACATTCACAAGCTATATTATGAATTATTAAGTAGTTTAAAGACAACATGCCTTGGATAGATTTGGAAAAAGGCAAAAAAAAAATCTATTTTCTACTCCTAACTTCTATGCAGTCTAATGAATGGATATGATCTAGTAACCTTTTGGAGCCAGAGGAAAAATAATAAAGCACTGTTGCTAGCTCCTGAATAGGATTTATTTTCAACTAGCTTGAATGTTTGTCATTGCAATAAGCAAGGTCCTAGAAACTGCTATGCTCTTCAGTTATAAAAGAGACATACTTCAGGTTTCTTCTCTTTTTTTTTTGGAAGGGCTGATATCTGTCTGATTGGCAGACTCAGTTGTACAATTTAGAGTATCTGTGCCATCTCTCCTACAACATAAGATGCTCTTTATGTCAGTTCAGGATAAGGTAGATGCTTGTTTCAGCTGGTATAAGACTAAGGCAACATTCATTTTTTTAAAAGTGATTAGGAGTTATGATTAACAATAAATCATTTATATTAATACAAACAATGCTTCTCTGTGTCTCTCTGTTTCTCTCCCCAAAATAACCATTACGTGTGATAATAGCTTGTAAACAGTATTGGGATTTGTTTTTTGTCTTTGTTGTTCAGGTCATCACAGGTTTAACCAGAATTGTGGAATTTATAATAGTCATTACAAACATTCCTAACATCCTTCCTTAGGGCCAGATCATCCTCTCCTGTGGTAAAACCTGTGGGAGGAAATCTCTGCAAGTATTTCCTTGTGGAAATCCACCCACATTGTCCAATCAAAGGGCAGAGTCTGGCATCCATCCCTTGGGGACAAGGCTATAGAGTCTGCTTCCACACCTGGTGGATCCCAGATTTCCAAGGAAGGTCAAGGACATCTGAATAGAAACCTTGGGCCAGGCTCTGGCTCCCTGCAATCTCCTAACACTATACCCCTCCCTGGCAATGAGGCTCCACCAGGGACTACTACTGGCTATTGCTGTACTCTTGGGGATGTGCTTGAAAATATAAAACCACCCAGGGCTGCATTATGTTCTACAGGGACTCCACATTTTGACAGAAAGGAGATAACAGACAGCTTTCCTAGCCCTACTGCTGTTCTGTCCACTCCTTCTTCTGGCCCATTGAATTTTCTTCCTCCCCCTGGCACAGGCCCTGTATGCACAGAGAGGCTTCTGGAGGCGATAGTGTAGGTAGGGGATGGGTGGAAGATAGTATTGCATATGCAAGTGAGATCTCCTTCCTCATAGAAGTGGGGAGATCCAGGTGTGAGAATCATATTCACAATTGTTCGGGGGGGAGGGGGGGTGATCTGAGCCTCAAATTTGCTCATTTGTTTCTTCTTGATTTCAACCTGAGTTTGTCTGAGCAAGATCTGAGTGAGGCCTAAAGGCTAGTGGTGTTTTAATTCATTTTATTACTTCTGCAATTGAAATGCTGAGGTGGGTGCTCTATACACAAACCCAATTACTGTTTGATTTACCTGCTTATTTCATCATTTCAGTTTGTTTCTCATTAGTAATTTGAATGGAGCCTAATGACTGAAAAAGAGAATGATCCATTTTTCACTCCCCTTCCAGGTGGGCAGGTCTTGGAATTATTTCTCATCATTAAGTAAAAAAACAAAAAAACATTGTACATTCAGCTGGCATGACAATGACACAGGATCTCCCCACTGCTGCTTCAAAGGCAGCTAGAAATTGAAAAGCTTTCAGTGTGGGAAACAAGAGTCAATACTGTAACGTTAATGGGAGTGAGGTGGGTAAATCCCCAAGGCTTGAGATAAGAATATGCCTTATTCAGCATCAAATTAATAGCCAACATTTTGCTGCTTTCCCATGGCAACAATGAAATAATGGCACAGGAGTGCAGAACAACCTTGTAAGAAAGATTGTGAGTTGGGGACCAGGGCAATGAGGATATTAGGAGCAAACAATAATTTATATTTTAAATTCACTCCAGTGTGAGATCAGCACAAAGATCGAGGAGAGAATATAACCTATGTAGCAATAATCAATAGTCATTATTGAAATGTATAGAGGTCATTCCTATATGTCCCTCATGCACTACTCTTTCCTTCAGGGTGAAACCAAGTATAGTAATGGAGAATTCCTCCAGGAATGGGCTGTGCACTTAATGATGGCCATTAATTGCAGGCCCTATATTCCCAAAAGACTGTGCATTTCTGAGGCCAGGGAATTAAATGATTTACTACAAAACTTGCTTCAAAAGATCAAGGAAAACCTTCTACTTAGCATACCTCATAGTGAGTCACTTCTAAAAGAACAAACTGTGGTATGACCTGCAGAAGATAGCACAAATCAAAAATACGGATTGGTTTATGGAAGCATAAACATCCAGGGAAAACACAATTTAATACTTAAATGCTACATAATTTACTATTTATTGGTGGCATAGGAAAAAGGAAATTACTTTTCCAACTGCATGCTATATAAATTACATTATGTACATTTTTTGCCTTGTATTGCCTAGTGGATAGATCACCAGACTGATTGCTCAGGACACCTAGGTTCTACTCCTGGCTCTGCTACTGGCCTCCTGGTTGACCTAGGTAAGTCCCTTCAATGCCCTGTGCCTCAGTTTCTCTATCTTTAAAATGGGGGTAATGATACTGATCTCCTTTGTAAAGTGCTTTGAAGTCTACCAATGAAAAGGGCTATGTAAGAGCCAGTTATTATTGTTGTTATTGATTCCACCAAAGGGGGATAATTATGGAGCTTTGCGTTTGAATGGCACCGTACCATTGATTATTTTTAAGCAGAATTCCCCATTGAAATTGGGTGAAATTTTGGCTCTATTGATGTTAATGATAAAATTTCCATTGTCTTAAATGGGGCCAGGATTTCACCCTGAATATCCGGTACTCCTTCACTCCCAATGCAGTTTTCATTAGACTCAAAATATGTTTCATGCTTCTGTAGTAACTTCGAGTGGTTCCTCCCGGCCAGCCTCAGAGGGAGGCCCGCTCAGCATGGGGCTGGGTAACCAGCAATCTGTCACCTAAGCTCCCTTGCTTGGACAGACAGCAAACACAGTAAGATTCTAGCCCTCTGGGTGAGGCAGAGCAGCTTCCTGGCTTGGTCAGACCGTAAACAAACACAGGCCTTCGGGCTCAGGTGGGTAGGCTTCCCCCAGGGATGGGCTGAGCAGCAGGAAGCAGGAGGGCCCAGGCCCACCCTACTTCACTGCGTCCCAGCCCAGGGCCCTAACGGTGAGTGATCCGACCACTGGGTCAGTGGGGATCCTACCCCAACACACTGACTCAACTCCCAGTTATGCAACCAGACTAACGTCTGGTTGCCCTGTGCCACTTCCTACCCCAGTCTGGTCATAGAGCTCTATCATTCATGGGCCCTCTGTCTCCTTGGGGTACTTGGTGGACAGAAGTCCCAGAGGCTCCTCTGGGTATTTGGCAGATGGCAGTCGCAGCAGCTCTTCCCTAGTGTCGGTCTCTGTCATGGGTCTAGCACTGTATCACTCGGTCCCCAGTCCAGCAGCAAAGCCGAGGTGTCTGCCTCCTTCCCTGGCATTCACCCAACTGAGCAGGAGGCCCCGCCTCTTATACTTCCTGTCCCACCCCTCTGCTTCCAGTGCTGGCCTGGCCCCACCCACCTGGGGGTGGGGAGTGGTTCCTCCGGGAGGCCACTCCTCCTCACTACAGCTTTATAGCCAAACAGGGTAATTATCTGGAGAAAATATCCATGTGTAGAATCTTTATAGGCACAATGCTTATTAAAAGGAGTTAGTATAAAATGGGAGCAAATATCTGTAAGATGGTGCTATGTGTATCTTACAAACAGGAGAGCATCCTACAGGTTGACATAAAGATTTAAATTTACTGGCCTGGCCAAAACAAGTCAATCACAATTGTATAATTCATGACCAGAACAAGTTGATCATAAATGTATGATTCAAAAGAGCCATTGCCAGGTTCATCTAATTAATCTGAATTACATTTTTATCATACCATAGTGAGGAGCACCAGTAAAAAACTCCAGGTAAGAAGACAGATGAAGGGGGCAGAGGGAAAGATATGAAAAGGAAAGGATTGAAGATTATAGAGGGGGGGAAATGTTTCTTCCACTGTTAACCAGAATCTCCCGGTAATGTCATAAGTATGAGATTTTTATCAGTGCAAAAATCTTGAGAATTTTGCTTGGTGCTTGTTTTTACCCATCATATGGAGTCCAGCATCTTTGCCTATACAAGTAGTGATAAATTCCGCTAACCTCACATACACCCATGCCACTGAAGTTCATTTCTTGCTGGTGGGTTGTGCAAATGGAGGCAGAGTTTGACCTCTCATCTCCTCTGATGATTAACTGTGGGGAGTAACACTGACAGCGGCCTGGTTTACCCCAGAGGTCTTAATCTGGGTTAAATATTTTAGTTAGGGAGTGTGTGGGTTTAAAAAAAATCAAAATAGTTATAATGGTAAAACCCAACAGTGTGCACACAGTTATATTGATACAAAGGTGCCTTACATAGGTATAGCTTATTCCCCTTCCTGCACTCATACACTTGCACAAGGGGGATTATACCACTATAACAACACCATTATAGTTAAAACAGTACAATCTGTAGGTTTAGACAAACCCTCAGTGGCATGTGGTAGTTCAGAGACTGTGGCACTGTCACTATTTTTTTGATTTAGATGAGTATAAGTGTAAACACTAAACAACCACCCCAAAATCCACTCATCTTGTTGATACATAAATAAAAAATGCCCTTGGGTTTTATTAACTCATGCATCCTTGACATTAAATTCTGTCTTTGTTCACCAACATAACAAATTGCAAGAGCACTCCTTTTAAAAAACATCTGTACTTTATATGACTGATAAGTAAATTTAAAAATTCATGTTAAAATTCATATAGTTTTCATCATCCTGTTTGTTTATTCACAAGTAATTTCTTATTTACAGTTTCACAAAGAGTGCATGATTTTTTAAAAGAGACAAAAATATAAAACATCCTGACTTTTATGACTTATTTTTGTCACCTTCTACAAAGCTCATACATAGCATGATGATAGATCGATATGAAACTTATGAAATGATTCACTTTGTAAATGCCTTCGACACACTGTTTTCATATTTAAAGTGCCATAATCTGGTATACAGTGCTGTTGCATCCATGTCAAGCCCAGGATATTAAAGAGACAAGGTGGGTGAGGTAATACATTTTATTAGACCAACTTCTGTTGATGAAAAAGACGAACTTCTGAGCTACACGGAACTCTTCTTCAGAAGAAGACCTGAAGAATAGCTCCATGTAGCTCGAAAGCTTGACTCTTTCACCGAAGTTCGTCCAATAAAAGATATTATCTCACCCATCTTGTATCCCTAATAATCGGGTATAAGCAGGTGGTAGGTATGTGTTATTGTCAATCTAGCCATAGTATCAAGTTAGGATTTGGCTAAATATCTGTATCATGATAACACATTTACATTTTACCTTCCCTGCCACGCCTTCGAAATTTCATCATCCTCTTGTTTCCAGGAACCATCCTAAGTCTTTCAGGCAGATAAAAAAGCAGTTAAAGGAGCACAACATGCTTAATAGCTTCCTCTTGCCTGCCTGTGCCCTTTTCTGCTCAACCCTCTGCATCCAGTATCCTTTTGGAATCAAAATAATGTTGCTGTAATAACAGTGCTATACAGCAATGTCTCTCAAAATCTGCTATGCTACTTGGACTAATGGGTAGTTTTTCCTCTACCTCAAATATAACAGTCACCTTTTCTTAATTATTTCATTTTGTAAGCAAATCTATTTGCCTTATCTCTCATTCCTTATGAAACCCTTCACTGAGCTACAGCAGGGAACCCAGTAGTGTTAGCACATAGTAAGGATGTGTTTATTCCTCTGTTCCTTTAAGCCTATTGAGGCTTGTATTAAAGAGTTTTTAAAGACAAATGAGGATCTCAACCTTTTTGTTTACCCAAGCTCTTGAAAATCTCACCTTCCTTTGACTTTAATCTGGTAAACCTTTGATGTTAGCTGTTAACCCACTTGTATTTATCAACAGCTGAAAATCCACTTTACTTCAGGGATGCTGTAAGAATCCACTCAGTCTTCCTGGGCTTCTGAGAAAGGGGAAAAAAAGGTTTATTGAACCAATTTTCCATAAACACATCCATTACGCTTGAAGTGTTTCCTGTTACTGCAGGGTATTTGTGCAAGTTACTGCCTATGAAACAATGTGTTGTAAACACAATGGTGTTTATGGAGTGGGAAATCCCAAGACCAACCATGATGAAAAGGTGTAGTTTCAAGAAAAATGGAGGTGTGATTTAGCTGACAATTGGCTATTTCTTTGACTTTTTCCCCTTTATATGCCACCAATTGCTGGGATCATTTTTGATTCTCTTTATTTTCTACAGGCATTTTACCATTTGCATTATAGAGTTTGTCTCAGCCTCCCTTCTGTGGGCCAGATTCTGACACCTGTGTACACATTGAGCGGCTCCTTAGTTCATGAATAGTCCTGTTGACCTCAGTGGGAGATGAATAAGTATAGCTGACTTTAGCTCTTTGTATTTTGTTCTGCAGTGGCTTTTCTTCTCTGTCTACAACACAGGAACATAGGATTGGAGGAATTACCTTTGTTCCACCTACTTTGGAATCTTCTCCAAATCAGTACCCAGAGTCAGATTCTTCTGAGAAGGAAATCACGCGTGGAGATGACTGGGTCTCACGGGGCATTTTTTTCTTTTATATGTCTTATCTTCTAAATTGTAAGTTCCCAAAACAGGGACTGTCTTGATTACCTGAGCATGTTTTCTACATTTTATAAATAACAATCACCCTGCAGCATCTAGTTCAAAGTGAATCTCGCAGACCTGTGGGGTCTGTTAGCAGTGGACTACCCCTGATGTTCTCAAGCCCCAGTTCTCATTTCTGCAATCTTCTGTCTGCCACTAGCCCTACAATCTTTCTTGCAACACAGGGAATCACTTCCAAGGGCCTTTTGGAGCATCCCAATTTCCCTCCTCTCCTATGGTCTTTCATAGACTTCAGTGGAGCCAGAAAGAAGCTAGTCTTTCTCCACAGAAGCAACAAGAGAGAGAAGACCCCTCTTTCCTGACTCCCAGCCACTAAAACACTAAGGATAATAGGATTCTCATTCAGTTGCTAGGGGTTCCTCATAGGATGCCTGTGGCGGGAGGTAGTGAGTGAGCTGTACAAACAGCATTGACTCAAGACTTGTGCTGAGGCTTAAAGGCTTAGCCAAAACCACTCTAATTTTTGGTATCTATGGGGAGGTTAATGGATGTAGGTGGGAATTCTGTGTTTTAGGGTGATGAAAGAAGAAAAATTTGCAATGGGAGATGGGACCTTGTTAATTACCAGCAGAGGCAGGGCTGTAGCACACTTCCCCTTCATCACCTACAACCTCTTAGGCTTTGTCTACATTAGGAATTTGCCTGGACACCAGCAATTGTTACCCAGCCACTGACTGTCCTGGTGCAAAGCCTAAATGTGGAAAGAGAGCTTACTCTTGCTTGAAGTCACAACTTGCATCATCTGCTAGGGGTTTGCATTGGTGAAGCAGTGACTAGCCATCAAAAACTAAGATCATCAAGTATAGGGGGATGTCAACCAAGCAACATCAAAATGTAACGTGTCTCCTTCCTTCTTTGCCATTCATTCATGCACAATATTTTTTCACTCACTACAAGACAAAGGTGCCCCTCAAGGGAACCCAAAATCAACTCATTGGCCCCCACACAGAGTCAGTAGTATGTGTAGAGTTTTAGGGTTACCAGGGTGGCTATCCAAATATCCAAAGAATGGTCTCATAAAGATCCAGGGGAGTGTGAATGAAATGTATTTCTGTCAGACCACCGGGAAAGGGATATTTTATACAAAAAAGATAGGAAAAGATAGTTTGGGTCAAAGGGAAATGCTAATTGCTGATCTTTTCAAAAGTCCTTCTCAAGGTTCCAGAAAGAGAACTCGATTCTCTCCCAGTGTTCAAAGCACCCTTGCTGGGCTGGACCAACAGAGGATCACAGTTTGAAGTTGAAATGAGAGATGGCATGTCTGCTGCTCTTTGAAGCATGGAATAAGAAGTAGCAGCATTTAAGAATCTTGGAAAGGATTTTTTAAAAATATATACTTTTTGCAGGAAAAAAAGGTTGAAGTTGAATGAAAGCTGGAAAAAGATGTTGAGTTCAATGCTACATTTTAACATTGACTTCTTCTTCCCTCATTTTACCTCCAACCCAGTAAGGAGAATCTAGGACTGGACTGCTTGAGGGTTTAAATAAATTACTACACTGATCACTGTGTTTTTACCATTTGTTAATAAGAGACAGGGATAAAATATTAGTCTTTCAAAAAATGTATTTATAAAAGATGAGCCCGCTTCTGACCTCACTTAGGCCTTGATCCAGCAGAACACTTGAGTGCACACTTAATTTGAACACAAAAGTAGTTCAATGGATTTCAAACTAGTTTAAGGTTAAGCACCTGCTTAAGTTCTTTGCTGGATCAAAGCTTTATAATGGTTTATACCTGTGTAACTATATTGACTTTCTGTTTTACACCAGTGTAAGTGAGATCAGAAATGGAAACCATATTTTTTTCCCAACTAAATGAATATTTGTTAAAACTCAGGTTTGTAGACAGTAGCATAAGAACATAGGAACGACCATATTGGGACAGACCAAAGGTCCATCTGGCCCCAGTCCAGACCCTTGGGGAACATCACTATTTACCTCTCTCCATTCTGAAAACTGACCATTTATTCCTACCCTTTGTTTCCTATCTTTTAACCAGTTAACAATCCGTGTGAGAACCTTCCCTCTTATCCTATGACTGCTTACTTTGCTTACTGAGGGACCTTGTCAAAGGCTTTCTGAAAATCTAAATACACTATATCCACTGGATCCCCCTTGTCCACATGCTTGTTGACCCCCTCAAAAAATTCTAGTAGATTGGTGAGGCCTGATTTCCCTTTACAAAAACCATGTTGACTATTCCCCAACAAATTATGTGAATCTATGTGTCTGACAATTTTGTTCTTTACTGTAGTTTCAGCCAGTTTGCCTGGTTCTGAAGTCAGGCTTACTGGCCTGTAATTGCCAGGGTCACCTCTGGAGCACTTTTTAAAAAGTGACGTCACAGTAGCTATCTTCCAGTCATTTGGTACAGAAGCTGATTAAAATGATAGGTTACCAACCACAGTTAGTAGTCCTGCAATTTCACATTTGAGTTCCTTCAGAACTTTTGGGCATCAAAATGAAATTATCAAAATTATAATAAATACAAATATTCCTAACTCTCACTCATACTGAGGTAAATCAGGAGTAACTACCTTGAAGTCAATGGAGTTACGTCATTCAAAACTGGGATGAGAGAAGAATCAAGCCCAAAAATGACAAATAATTATTGAGGGCCATGTTAAAAATCCCTCTTCATCAGATAACATGGGCTGAGCTACTATCTACCATAAAATCTTGGGGACAATTTCCACCCTCAGTTACACTGTAGAAATTGATGCAGTGGCATGGATATTTGTGAGGGGAGAATTTCTTCCTGTGTCTATAATAAATGTTTCCATTTGCTGTCATAGCTGTGTAACTCTCACCATGGAGGGCTTACATGTTGCTGCTGTCGGCATTATTTACGACTTATTATGAATATATAGAGGACTTCAGCTTGCAACATTAGTGAGCCTTTACCTTCAGACCCAACTCCCCCGCACCACCACAAACAAAACAACCCGCCATCACCATTCTCAATATGATCTCCTAATCTGTACAAGAGTGGGGAGAAGGGTCAAAATGGCTTTGCTCTAGCAGTTCTCCTCACAAAGAACTGCATAGAAGAACATCTTTGTCCTTGCCTTCTAAGCTGAACTCCACTTCATCACATCACTATAGCGAAGGATTTACTAGGAAGGCATATGATTTTAATGAGAACAATCGGCCCCAAATCCATGTCAAACAGGAACACAATGTGAAATTGCCTCCACTAGGATTCAAAAGCCTGTTACGAAAAAAGAAAAAAAGAAAAAAAAACACAAGTTACCAAATACTGGTCACAAAGGTGTCAGTACATTATTTTAAAATAAAACACAGTGATCTTCCACTTGTACTGACTTAGTTGTTTTCTGTTTGTTTTGCTGCACTTCATTGTATGTTCTAGTTAGGCTTGAAAGAAATAGAGTTTTATCATTTCATCAGATAGCATTGATGTTTATTAAAAATTTTAAAATTTGTGTCTATTTAAATTTTCACAGTTGTGCAGAATTATGGGTTTTAAGCATTTGTTTTGATTGGTATCTATTTAAATTTTCATAGCTGCAGGAAATCATGGGGAGGATCTAACAATGGGGGGGGGTTGGACAATAATTATTTAATGATAGTAGATGTTGAGATTCAAAATGTTAAAGCATTAAAACACAAACTGTCAACATCACATTTCAAAATATACAAAGTAAATATCCTTAAACCAAATTCTAACACATTCTCAAGCAGCATTTTTTTTTACTTTGCTTGTCTGTAAATTTTAATTATGATCAATGGAAATATATTTTCATCAGTTTGTGTGTGAATGGTGATATCAGTGTTTACAGACAAATATTTAATCCTTCCAAGCCTACTTACATTAATATGTATTTCAGGGTCCCTTCCATGCACAGCTCTTGGGGGGATGATCTGGACTTTTCTGATTTGATGGCATTTTACACAAGTGTAAGGCAGTAGAGAATCAGGCCCATGACCTTTAATTGGGTGTATAACCAGTGCCAGGTGGGAGGAGGCTGGACTTTAGCCTTTTAAAGGCGAATTCTGTTATGGGGCAAGACCATCATTTGTTCTATTTCCCTGCATACAGGGACCAAGGGAAGTAAAGTGCTACCCACATCATGGGAACAGCACAGGGAGAAGAGCAGTTTCCATGGGAACGCACAGGCGCACTGGCATTCGGAGTGCAGGAGTAAAACAATAGGCAAACCCTTGACCCTGTGCCACACTGCGCATCACCATCTAATGTGCCCGACATGGATGGGGAGGTAATCTGCTACTGGTTTGGACCGGTAACTGATTATCTCCCTACACGAGCAACAGGGAAAGACTAAGGAAGGAATTGTGCCTCCAATTCACAATTTCCTCTCTGGTCTACTGGGACACCACAGCTGGGCACTTGTCCTAAATCAGGATGGATTGTATTGCTACAGCTAGCCCATAGTGAGGGAGCACTGAATCAGGATTTTTGCTGATAATGGTTTTAAAAGCTGTCAATTAAAGCTGGTTCTGAATTCCTCAAGAGTCACCAGGCATGAATTTCTCTTCCATGATTACAGTGAGATCAACCTGCTCAGCACTGACAGTTTTTGCACTGGGGCTTGATCCAAAGCCTATTGAAATTAATGGGAATCTCTCCATTAACTTCAGTGGGCTTGGGATCAGGCCCTATCATTTGAATTGAGATGGGTTAAATTGCCTGAATTAAACTCCTACACTAAAACTTGTATTTTAGTTGATACTGTATGAAAATAGTGGCATTGTTTTAATGTCAATGATAGCCCACATAGGAATTGCCATTCTGGATCAGACCAATGGGCTATACAAGCAAGAATCTCATCTCAGATAGCAGCCAGTGCCCAATGCTTCAGAAGAAGGTGTAAAAAAATCCTGTAGCAGACAATTATGCACTGACATCCCACTGCGGAACACGTCTTCTAAACCCCAGGCAGTAAATGACTGGCTTATGTCCTTGAAGCATGAGGGCTGATTTCCCTTATGAATCTTTACTCTAGCTAGGGGAACTGCAGGTATTTTTATTAGTTAAATGTAAGGTCAAATCCCTTTTTCAATGCTACTCAGCTCATTGCCTGTGTTGTAAGCTCTTTTACAGTGCAAGCTTTTTGGTGCGGGGACTGCACCTTCTTTTATGTTTAGAATGTATCTAGCAGGTGGGGGGGGAGTGCTGCTGGAAACACAACAACAACAACAACAACAAGGCATCTAGCAGCAGCATGGTACAAAGGTTAATTCTGTGTTATGTAAGAAATGTTTTTTTTTCTTTTTATGAGTATTAAGTGTATTGATTTGTCATCTCTTTGGGTCTCATCTTGTTTTTGAACATGAAAAAGGGAAAATATCACACAGGAAAACCTTGGCTTCATGTGGGATTTCCAGCCCTCTTGGGAAGCAGAAATCTGAGGACACAGATGGAAATTCTGAAAGTCTTGAGAGGCAATGCCATTACCTCTGAGAAATCTCTTTCCATCTTTCACAAGGGCTGTCCAGAGGGAATATGCTGGATTGATCCTATTAGGAAGATATTTGAGTTTGCATTAGATTGGTTAAGGCAAGCACAGTCAGAACCCTGCGCCCTTCAAGCTACAAACAGTAAGATTATTTTCAGCACACACAGTGACTCTGCACATCCCAGGAGCTGATTAACTCATTGATAATATCCCGGGCTAACTATGTCATTTATACATATCCTGGTAACTCATTCAAATGTCTAGGGCTTTCTTATGAAGTCCAGCACTTCCTAAAAATGTTGGTGAGTGCAGACAGTAAAAGTTAGTCTGTAGCAAATGCAATAAGTATTTTTAGCAGAAGACATATAACAATGCAGTTTGAGACCTTGGTTGTAATGCATTTTTTCTATTCTTTTTGAAAAAATCATGGAAATGAGAGATCAAAAGAAAACTTACATCTTCTACTCCATCCTTCAACCTATGCAGGATTGTTCCATATTGTGTATATAACCTAAAACACACACAGTTTTAAACAATCCAGGTAATGGATTTCTCCAATGCCTCTTTGGAAGCTATTCTACAGCCTAATCTACTGTTTAATTTTTTTCTTGATATTCAGCCTAAATGTTCCTTTGTCTAATTTTATTCCAGTACTACTAGTTACATCTTCTTTACTACACTAAATAATTCCTCCCCCCCCCCCCCTTGATGTTTTATCCTAACTCATTTTAAATACCTGGCAACAATCCCTACAGCATCTCTCTACATACTTCCCCAACTCAGTATATTGTAATTTATTTATATACATTGACCTTTGTGAATCGTGGGTCACTCAGCCAGTTCTCACTCTATGCAACAGTGTTAACTTCAACTGGGATTACTTTTAAAGTAAGATGCTGTGGGATATTAACAAATGTTTCACAAAAGATCATTATTTTGCACCCACTGCTTTCCCTTCACTCACTAATTCTGAAATCCCATCCAAGAAAGAGCTCAACTTTGGCTGGCATGATTTATTCCTCATTATTTCTGTAAGGTCAGAAACTATAAAATGTAAAGTTGGTTTCAGGTTTCGGTTGAGAATCCTTTTGTATCATTCAGGTATGTGTTCTGCTTCTTCACAAACTCAACTCAGTTGCATTAATTTAAAGAAGAGATTCCTGAGAAAACTAATCCAAGCGTGACTAAAGCATGACTAAATCCTTGTCCCTGATACATCTCAAGCCTGGTTAAAAATTAGACTTCCCTTAGTAGTTCCGGAGACAGAGAAAAGTCATGTCACAGCATGGGGTAGTACATCTTATATTGGTTTTAACTGATTCCTTAATTAAGTTTTCCTTTTGTGTTTCACAGCATGTAGTTTGTTTGGGAGGTATGGGGGTTGCTTTTTCTTTTTTAAAAGAAGTCTGCCTTAAAGGACCAAATTTTATTGATGTTACTGGGAGTATAGCCTAGTGAAGGATTGAGCAAGGATGGCAGGATATGACCCTAAGTCAACTTGGATATTCCACTGGACATGGTAGAGAAAATAACAAAAGCTATGAATCAGAAATTAGAAAGATCTACATCCAGTGTTGGAATTCTGCCAAGGCCACCAGGGTTGATGCTAAGTAAATCAAGCAGAAGCCCTGATACTTCTAATGATGTTATGTTGCACTGAACAATAGTGCCCTTCCTCCCCATCCCAATGAAGTTCCAGCACTGTGTGCCTGCCTCCAGTATCACACTGATTAGCGAGCAGGGACAGCATCAAATTCCAGGGATTAGTGTCTGCAGATTAGACACTCAGATGGCTTGAGAAATATGCTTTCTCAGTCATTAGAAAAACATCCACAACTTTGATCCCTTGGTTTTATTTTGGAGTCCTGTTTCTTTTGGCATGTGCTTGTGGTATCAGATGGCACAATACTGATGAACGTTCAAAGGCCATATACTGTTTGCAAACCAAGAGCAAAAACCCAAATGGCCTGTGATGCATTTTAGGCTTGATGCACTTGCAAGCTGAACCTGCAGGTTTCTTGGCTCGATCATATGTTGATTGAGAAAATATATGTTATTGGGCTTTGAAAGTCTGCCTCTGTCGTGGTGGAAGGACCGAAGGAGTGTGTACGGGAGGTTCCTTCCCCTTTCCCTTATTCAGTTTAAAAAATACCTGTAACATAGTAAGCAGTCATTAATAGAGATCACATTCATCACCTTTAGAAATGAGCAATCGCTGGCTTAGCAAAGCTCCTGTTGACATTTTGCCACCACTTTCTGCTGCCAGTAAAATTTGATGAAGCAAAGATCTAACAAACAGGCAAACGTCAGTGGATTATTCAGCATCAAGCTTTGCATTACAGCATGTGAAGAAAGGATTAGAGAAGTACTTTTTAGTTATAGAGAACCCTGAGCTCTGGATTAAAGCGCAAAAGAGCTGGCAGGAAGGATTCTGTAGCTACAGAATTTACTGGTAACCTGGCCCTACAGTTTTAATTTCAATACAGAATATTTTTTAATCCCTTGTTTGCCATTGGTGGTGCTATTGGATTAGTATGACCGCCAGGCTGTGACTATTTATACACAAATTAGGCAAATGATGTCTTTAATGGGGAAAAAATTACATGGCTGTCGGTTATTAGAAAGGGTTTATCACTTTGAACCATGCTCCTTCTGTTCATCTCTACTGAGAATGTCTGTCCATTATCTTCCACAGCAAGAGCTTCATGTGGAAAGTAAAAAGAACTTTGATATAGTAAGTAGGTCTACACTGGACTAACATTTTGTTGGTTTGGAAAATAGAGACCAAATGTTCAGCTTGTGTAAATCACCATAACACCATTCACAAATTTATTCTGGTTTAAATTGACTACAGCACAGAGGTAACTGATAGACGGGAAAGGGATCCTACCAAAAAGACAACATGCATCCTTTAGAAATTTTCTCTCTCTGCTTCACTTCCCTGCTTTGCTACCGTATTTTTCAAATATCTCCTTTTCACACACCCATCTAGCTATCTCAAAGTAATCGCTGTTTGCTTCCAATACTTTAGACTTAGATTGGTGGAAACTAGACTAAGATTTCAGTTTATGGACTGTGATCTGGATCTCTTCTTGGCTGAAGGAAGATAACTCTACTGGAACTTCCTGCCCCCGTTCAAATTGAAGAGGGACTGCCACGGATGGACAATTGAGTAGTGTCTTGAAATGATCTTTCCATCGATGCAACTGATTCAATAGACTCTGTCTGATGCTACCATCTTGCTTCTTCACTGGACAAGTTGATAAAGTTCCAAGGTTGAACCTATTCAGCCTTTGCTTTTGCTCTCAACAAATGTGTCTTTGAAGACTAAAATTGTAGTCTCGCGTTTTACTTAGCTCCAACTGCTGAAGCATTTCTTCACTGATCCATGGTTGATATTTGAAGGACTGAGGACCCAGCACTGAGCTGACAGCACTGATGACTTGAAACAGCACTATTCCTTTATCCAAGGAAGTGAGACTTCAGTCTGTTATGCTTTAATGGCCTTAAGTAGTTCAGAACAGAAAGCTGTTGAATACTTTGTTTTTAATAAGAACTTTTGTTTAGAACAGACTAATTTCAACCCATTAACTGGCTGTCTTCTAAGTCAGAGGTGCATTTTTGTCAGCAGAAGCTGATGGTCACTGTCAAACTCATACATCAGAGACCACTGACCACCAACCATTGTTGATCAGGACATGATGAATAACAGTCCTAGTGAAACCATCTGAGCTATACAAGGTCTGCTTGTGAATCTTTGGGGGATAGAAGAGCGATTCAGTGATCACCATGTCATTGGCAGCTGCAAATTCCAGCTGTCACTGCCCATTCCTGTTCTTTTTGCCCCATACAAAACTTCCAGAAAGTACTTGCCCAGGATTCTCTATCCTGTCAGTGGCAGATACAGGGCATGATTTCCTGTCTCCACAGGAGCTCAGTACGGCTGTGTTCTGTCACTACTGTTGTTCAATATTGGCATAGATTGGTTGATTTATAAGCTTGAGGAGGCAGCTGTCAGTGGCATTGAGCTGAACATCATTCTGCTTTGACATCATGAATACACTGGTCAGGCAAGAAGCTGCACACATTGGTCTGGTTATTAATCAAGATAAAACAGTCCTTGGCCATTACCATCAAGCAGCCTCCAGCTCCAGATTACAAACAGCTATAATTACAAACAACTGTCTTAGTCTGTCCAGGTGGGACACTGAACAGGTGGCACCTGTCAAATATTTTGGCAGTGTCATAGATGGTACTGGAGGTAGGTTGAAAGATGTGGACACTCATATAGCAGCAGCTGCTGCCATGTTTCAGGCCTTTCAACATCCTCGATAGAGACGTTCTCACACCAAACTTTCTACGAAGCTGCAGATCTATAGAACCACAGTTATACCAAGTTCAGAAAAGAGAATATTCAAAGCTGAACCGAGAAATTGCGTCCATCAGCACTGGCTCGGTTTCAGTGGCTTTCTTGGTATGGATATATTATTAGAATGGAAGGCTAACGTATTCCAAAGCATGTGTACCAAGCAATGCCACTACATGGCTGGTGATCACGTGAGGGTGAAAAGTTTTGGTGGAATGACAAGATTTCCAGAGATGGATATCAACTAAATATATAACAAATCCACCTTATGCACCTAGCCAGAGACTGATACAGGTGGTGTTTGGTGCTTAATTTGCAAGGAGGCCATATCCCTTTGTGATTTGCCGTGATGATGATGATGATAATGATGAGGATGATGAAGAAGCAGCTAGAATGGAATAAGGAGCCAATCTCACTTGTGCACCTTGCATGAAAAGTAGCAACAATTGCAATGCGGGTACCACCTCCAAAATGACCTCAGTGACAGGATGAAGTCCTGCTCCTGCTCTGTCTACACAGACTGTTTGGAGACCTTCAGTTGTTAAATGTCACCATGCAGTTTATTTACATTGCTCTTCCCACCATCTTTACTGATCCATACACCACAGCATTTACAACATGTGTTCCTCCTCAAACTTCTACAAAGAAGAGGAGAGGGAAGAGATACCTCCACTCAAAGATCCTTCTTGGTTGTGGCTTCACAAGCCTGCCTCTCCCTCCAGCACTTCCTTCCTGTGCCTTCTTCTACATTCTGTGCTAATGGGCTAATTAGCTCTTTAGTCTTTCCCAGACCATTCTAAACTGCTGATTAGGCACAGTCAGCTCCTCTCCAGGGGGAATTCATTGGTGATTATGTGATCAGAATGCTCAACCATTGATTCCCAGCATTCTGTAACACCCCTCCCATGGGAGCATCTCATTGGAAGGAAATGGAGGTGGGTGGAACTATGATTCTGCCCCTCTGCACCTGCCATTACAGCTGGCTGGCCACATAGAATGGGAGTATGCCGCCGTCCTTAAAAGGGACACAGCAAATTGCGCTTCCCCAGCACACCATGTCACTCCTGGAGCCATTCTGCACTAATACATACTACATGCACGATCTATCCTGAAGTTCGCAACAGGTCTCACGTATGGTTATAATCCAGAAAACAGTCTACCCTTTCCTCATTTTCAGAATATGCCCTTTCCCTTCACAGTTTTGTGCCCCTCGTTGTGAGCAGAATATCTCATGGTAATCCACTCAACCTTTTTTGGAATGAATGAATAGTTTTGATTCAGTCACCTCAGTATAAGGAAAATAAGGGGTTAACCTCAATCTAAGCTTTTCTTGATACAAGTTCCTTAAAATCAAATATCACCATAATTATTTCATACTACAACATACCTAAGACAATAATATTGTATATATTGTATAGCAACAATATTTCATACTCCTCTTAAAATCCTCCATTGATATATCTTTTTTCGAAAAACTTACAGCCATTCCATGGGTTGATAGCTTCCAAGATCTTTCATCATAAACTCCAAGGGGCCAAATAATGCTCTCAGATATTTGTCTGCTTCTCCACTGGTGTCAATAAATTGCAGCTGCATCCCACAGAATGATCTGTATGCATCACAGAGCAGAATTTGGCTCTAACATTCCTTTCCAGAGTATATGGCTTTATTTTGCATAAGGTGATTTTGCTATTTCAGTTTGTTGCCCCCATCATTTATATTTTACATCTGATTAAGTTAAATTTTGATTTACCGGTCCTTCACCAAAACATTCAAATCTCTTTGAATCTAATTGCATTGTTCTTCATTGTTTCCCAGAGCAGCAGATTTGCTATCATCAATAAACTGACATCTAAGCTGAAGAGTTCAGAGCCAGACTTCTCCAGAGTCTCGCAATAGGTGCCAGCTATGATATTTACATCTAGATTAGAACTTGTCCAAAGTTCAAGATTGCTAGGATCCAGGATTATGATTTTGGTCCATCTTTACAGATACTATTTTGAAAACTTTAATTTTGTTTTTCTTCCTACAATTAACATTAACCTATACCACAAGGTAAGTTGTTTACTTTTCTATCATAGAGCTCGTTTCTGAACTATGGTTCTAAGTTGTCATCCTCCTATGCTCAGAAACTTGATCCATTTATAAAGAACTTTAAAATAATGGGAGGGAAGGAATCATAACTGTTAAGACATCAAAAATTCTATCTTTCTTTCTTTCAAAACCTGTAGCTGCATGCTAGCTTTACCAGGTGGTTTATCTTAAAGAGGGCAGGCTTTCCCATTCTTTTCTGCAAACTAGCTTACTCCTCCGATTACTTTACTAAAGAACAGGGTGCTTGACTAAACCTGCTCTCCATTCATTCTCTTCCAAAAAGGCAGACTCAAAATAATTTTTTAACAAATCTGCTCTATCCCTGTTTCTATTCCCCACTATCATTCTTATTGGACCACAACTCTCTTGTCCCTTCTATCTACTGTGAATATATTCAGTAAATCCTTATTTTTTAATTATTTAACACATCTAACAGGATGCCTATCCCTGGCTGTTAGAACCCTAGGAAAATGGTAAAGATTTAATAGAGCCTTTACACTCAGCCCACAATAAAGGATGGCATGTAATTGCCATACCCCAGGATCAGCCAGGAATTTCTCTCCTGTTTCCCTCTTGCTCAAAGGGAGGTATGTTACTGCTTTTCTTGAAAAGGTGCAGCTTACCTTCCCCTTGCTCCTGGCTAGCTATTCTGTCCAGAGGGGGCAAAGCTAAGTCTCTGCTTGCTCCTCAATCCCTTGAAATCTCTCTATAGCCATTTGTTTACTGGAAGGGAGTGTCCATAAAGCAAGAGCTATCCTACGAACACGATCTGAACTTCCATTCTAGGTAGGATGAGCAAGGGGAAAGGTTCTTGTTTAGCTGAGTAAAACATGGGCATATTCTAGCCCTATGAGTATAATCTAGAATAAAATAAAATACAATAGTGGAAAATTATTCTTTGCAATACAAAGGTAAAGCCACCTTTTACCTTACCTCTTCTTATTTCTCTATATCACCCTGTCCTCCTCCTTTGTCAGTTGATTATTCTGTAGTTTAAAAAAGCATCTGTTTAATACTTTGTGCCAATTTTGTTCTGACTTTGCCCCCACTGGCCTTTAACCTATATAGATTTAACCAGGATGCATTTTCATTGCAGTCTGTCTCATGGGATCTTAGGTAACTCTCACTTGTACTACAGTAGATTTCTTATACTCAGAAAGAATCCTCATCAAAATTCCTCAAAGCATTGTTCCTCAACATCAGCTTTGCTAGCCTCAAATACCTGTGTTTTCCCCTCAAGTACTCACTGTTTCTTCCAACAGTTTTCTATTCGAATGTTAGGGTGATCCCTAGATCCTAGCGTCTCTCCATGCTTAGCCTGAATTATCATACTTGGCTCAGTTTCCCAGGGCTAGGTCCAAAATAGCTTGTGACGACGCAAGCTAGCAAACAGCATAAAAATGCAATCTTGCCCTAAACCTATAAAGCATGTCTCCCTTGTTAATTTGTGCAGTTATTATCTTAATCAATATCTAAGTAATTAAAATCCCCCATGATCAATTTTCCAGCCTTCCTACAGGACTCTCTAATTTAGAAAAGCATTTCTTGATCTCCTTTCTCTGCCCTGATTTCTGTAGCAACATCCAAGAATCACCTATTCTATTTTTACTATCCTTGGCTGTGTCAGCTAATATATTTCTAAAATTTCTCTCCACAGACTTAATAACATCACCTACCAATATCATCACATCCCTGTTTGATTCTGCTTACTCTTCACTAAATGCAGTATTGTGGTATTAAGTCCCCAGTCATTTTCCCAATTCAGTCATGTCTCTGTTATTTCAATAATACAAACCTTATCTTTGAAACTATGTAACTCATAGTCAGCAATTTTAGGCCCCAATCCTGCTCCATCTTTGGGCCATACTTTTCTCTCAGGAGCACCACTGTAACTAGAGCTGGGCCAAAGGTTTTAGATGAATACTTTATTCATTGGAAAAAAACCACAGTATTGACAGACCTAAAACTATTAATAAATTTGACACAAATTTACCAAATATTTTTGGCCAGTTTTGGGGGATTTGGGTTGCTAGATTCCTAGGGAGACTTGGGCACCATTCACAAAGGAAGAGTCTCTCTCTCTCTCTCTCTCTCTCTCTCTCTGCCCCATTGATTATTCAGGTACTTACACAAAGTGAAACCACTTCAGCAGGAAAGACATCACTCTAAAATACTCTATAGCCTGGTGGTTAGAGCCCTAACTTCCAGGGTGGGAGACCGAGGCTTAAGTTCCTGTTCCAGAGCTGGACATTTAACAAGGAGGTGCCCTATTCCACATACCATGGAGGTGCCCTAATCCAGTGGGCTAAAAATGATAAGATCTTATACTACCTCTTCTTTTTACCTAACCCTTTTAAAATGCCAGCAGGAAACTCAATGTTTTGTCTGACCCAAAATGGACTTTTTTCAATTCAACAAAAATTCCAAAACATTTCAGATTCACTTCAGGTTGAACCAAATTTTCCCCCCCAATTTTTCAGAACTTCCACCAAAACAAAAAAATCAGTTATTTGCCCAACTCTAATTGTGACCCCTTTGACTAACCTAGTACCCAGTAAGTGCAGATTTTCAGCTTTTCTTTCTGAGCTCTCTTTGATTAACTTTCTAGTGTTCCTAGCCAGTGGTTATGTTAACTAAGGACCTAATTGTTTAACTAGTAATTTAAATAAAGGCAAAGGAACTTTCTGTCTATGGGCCATATTCTCTTCTCATTCTATGTGAACATCCATTGAAATCAATTTGAATTTCGTTCAAACATCACGGGTAGAATGAAAGTCTGTTTTAGCAGTCAATCTTTGCTACACCACACTCCCCTTCCGAATCAGGACTGGCTCCAGACACCAGCAAAGCAAGCACGTGCTTGGGGTGGCACATTTCCAGGGGCGGCATTCCGGTTGTCGGCCGCGCTGGGCTGCGTGTCGCGCAGCAGCAGCGCGGGCAGGGCCAGCAGCCAGAGCGTGGCCAGCGAGAGCAGTGCGGAGGCGTGGGAGCGCACGGGCTGGGAGCACGGCAGCGAGCGCACGATGGTCAGGTAGCGCTCGAAGCTGAGGCCACCCAGGCAGAAGGCAGAGGCAAACATGTTGAGCGGCACCAGGTAGCTGCTGAGCTCGCACAGCGCTGAGCCGAAGGGCCAGTGGAAGCGTAGCGCCATGTAGGAGGCCCACAGCGGCAGGGTCACCACGCCTGCCACTGCCCCCCACCCCCTGCAGCGTACCACAGACCCACCCCCAGCTGCCGCTATGCCAGCCCGCCGGGGGCCAGGCCATCCCGGGCCAGGGTTCTGTCCTTCACCCTGGGCACACCCCGGTCCAGAATCCCAGCCCCTGACCCAGGCACATCACTTCTCCCCCCTTCCAGAGTACCCCCACCCGCTTTCTCCCAGCACAGAGCGAAGCTTGAAGAAAGACAGAAAGGGAACAAGGGGGGCTCCTGTTTACTTGGGTTGGGGGGCGAGTGGAATCGCTCCAGACCCCACACTGGGGGAGCCATGGGCCAGTGGCAGAGGGAGAGAGAGAGAGAGCCCCATTCAGTGCCGATGGAACTTCACACCCCATCAATAACAGCACACATCCACAAACACACTCACAGCAGCAACAGCAGGCACATACACACTGCAGCAACAACAGTACACACACACACACACACACACGCACACACACAGAGCGTGCACACACACTAACACCAGTGCACATACCCACACCAACAATAATAGCATGCTGTGCTCACACACACACACACACACACACACACACACACACACACACACACATATTCTGCCACGGGGAGGTCTTACATACACAACCTTGGGAAATCACACACCTACACAAATACAAATGCTCATAACACACCCACACACACCCTCATATTCCCCCCCATGTACCCACACACAGCACATACTCTGATATCCCTGCACAATATAACACACACACACACACACACACATCATAACACACACATTCATCTCCCAACACAACCAAACAAATCTACCCTTCACAACACAACTACTCATTCCCTCACACACATTTATGAGAAACTGGGCGCACCGGAAGACACTAACGTTTTTCATTACAGTGTATAGTTGAACCCATATTGTTTTAAATTGTGATTTTGTTAAAATTAAATGAGTACAATAGTAGGAAATTGTTTTATTTCACTAACTACAAATTCTCTGTTTTAATTTTTTTTAATTTTAAACAGTCAAAATAAAGCAAAACAAAACAAAAACTTTGCAAAGTGCAAACGTGTAAAAGCCCCCCCCCCCCCCAAAAGGGGGGGGGGTTGCTTGGGGCGGCAAAAAACCTAGAGCCAGCCCTGTTCCGAATGGATTACAGTTGTTAAACAATCCATTTCCTCTGACCATTACCAAGTGTTCTCATAAATGGGGATAGTAGTACTTACTTTATCTATTCTCAATAATTTAAAGAACTGAAAATGTCTGTATATAAAAACAGGTTTCAGAGTAGCAGCCGTGTTAGTCTGTATCCGCAAAAAGAACAGGAGTACTTGTGGCACCTTAGAGACTAACAAATTTATTAGAGCATAAGCTTTCGTGGACTACAGCCCACTTCTTCGGATGCATATAGA